>NW_005353498.1:241216-247568 GCF_000412655.1 Myotis brandtii | reverse complement strand
CGCCCTTTCCCACCTGTAAACTCAGCACAGACACGTGGCACACACTCAGCCCAGAGTCAGACTCACAGAAACCTCACTCCCTGCCTTTAAAAGAAAACTGTGGTAAGATAGACGTCCACAAAATTTACCATTTTCAAGTATTCAATTTTTAAGTGTTTTTAAGTACTCAATCCAGTTCTACTAATTTCATTCCTGTTGTTATGCAACCATCCCCACCATCTATTTCTGAAGCTGTTTCCTTCCCTCCAACAGAAACCCTGTCCCCATTAAACACTCCCTGCGCCCCCTCCCCATGGCCTCACACCCACCATCCTACGTTCTGCTCTGTGGACACACCTGCTCTGGACATTTCACCCAACGTGTGGCCTTTGTGTCTGGCTTCTCGCACTCAGCGCCGTTGTTTTCGGGCTCACCCACATTGTGGCGTGTCAGTGCTTCACTCCTGCTTATGGCCGAGTCATATTTTGTTTATCTGTTCATCTGCTGATGGGCATTTGGGTTGTTTCCACCTTTTGGCTGTTGTGAACATGATGTACAAGCATCTGTGTGAGTCCCTGTGTTCAGTTCTCTGAGCCTCTGCCAAAGAGGGGGCTGCCTGTGTCACGTGGTAGCTCTCTGTTTAGCTTTTTGGGCAACTGCCACCCAGGCCTCCCTTTGCTTCCTATTCCAGCCAAGCCAGGCTCCCCAAGCACCTGGGTTCCTGGCCCTGTTCTTTCCGGTCCGGCATTTCATTGGAAAACGAGCTTTCTAGGATGTGCAGATGGAGGAGGCCTCCAGGGGACTCGCTGGCTTCCAGGAACCAGTGCGAGGAGGGAAACTGCCAGTTTGATTTGGTTCAGCGCACAGATGCTTCCAGGCTTGGGTAGAAGCTCTGACGTCAGGACTGGGCCGACCTGGGTTCGAGCCCTGCTCCGCCACCTGTACCAGCACTGGGCCCCGGGCAGCTTCCCTCTCTGAGCCCCACTTTCTGCCTCTGGACAATGGGGGAGGCTACTGGGAGAGTCCCAGCTTGTGGGGAAGGTCGAAAGCGAGAATCTGGGGGAAGTGCCTAGGATGACAGCACCTGCTCCCACCCTGGAGCTCAGCTCAGTTTAGCCCCGATCAGTCACTCGGCAAACGCTGTCAACTGGCTCTGGGGCAAGGGCTGAGGCGAATCACCTCTGCTTCCCCAGGACTCCATTTGGGGCTGAGGCATCGAGATCATGAATGAATGGGAAGGGGGAGGGGAGAGAGAGAGAGAGAGAGAGGAGAAGGCAGGGGAAGAGGGGGGAGACAGTGAGATGGGAGGGGAAAGAAGGGGAGGAGAGAAGGAGAGATTGAGAAATGAAAAAAAAAGCGAGAAGAGGAGAGAGGAAGATTGGAAGATTATTTGTTTATCTATCATCTATCTATTATCTATCTATCTATCTATCTATCTATCTATCTATCTATCTATCATCATCTGTCTTTCTACCCATCTAGACAGAGACAGAGACAAAGACACAGACACAGTTGGTGGGGGGCAGGGAGACTTAAAATGCAAGCACACCACCCTCCTCACGGGAGACCCACAGTGCTGGCCACACCCCAGGGCCGGGCGCTGGTCCCCATTCTGTCATTGTTTCCTGGTTTGCAGCATCCTCACCGTCAGACAAGGACACAGGCCCACAGAGCAGACCCGGGGCTTCCACGGGGAGAACGGTTTGCCCAAGCGCTGGTCCCCACTGCAGGCGATTCCATCCCCTCCCTCCCTCTCCAGGGGCCACCTGGTGGTGTCTGGAGACATGTTGGCCTGGGGGAGGGGGAGCTGCTGGCATCCAGTGGGTCAAGACCAGAGATGCGGCTCACACCCTATCAGGCACAGAACAGCCTCACCCCACAGAGTGAGCGGGCCCAGGTGCCAGCAGCGCCAACGGTGAACACTCTGTGTCAATTATTTGGAAAAGCTCTGATTTGGGTCCTTAGAATCCATTCCTGGCGGGTTTGCTGGTGTAACCAGGGTGATTCCCCAGCGTCTGAGTCACCTCCTCTCTCCCTTTCGCTCAGTCTGTATTGACACGTGTGCGGCGTTCTGGGCCCCCGGAGGCCAGACGGTGACAGGTGCCAAGTGTCCAGGTGTCCACAGAGCCCCGGCCCAGCGGTGATCCTTCTGGGGTGAGTCTGCCTCCAGGGGACACTTGGCCATATCCGGAGACATTTCTGGTCGTCACAACTTGGGAGATGGGTGCTGCTGGCTCTGAGGGGGTGGGGGCCAAGGGTGCTGCTCAGCACCCTGCAGTGTACAGGATGGCCCCGCCCCAGAGAATGACCTGCTCCCCCAATGGCACACACCCCCCCGCTCAGTGTGGGTCCCGCCCACGGAGGGAGCTGCCTGGTGCTGCTGCCTTCAGGAGCCACCTCTACCGGTTGCCTGCAGACTCCCCAGGGCGCTGCGGGCCTGGGTGCTAACTCAGCCCGGCTGATGGGGTGGGGTGCTGAGTCAGGCACGTGCTGGGCTCATCTTACCCCTGACAGCTCCCCTCCCCCGCTTCACACCACACCGTCCTGCAGGTGCCGGGCTCCCTGACGAACAGGAAACTTCAGCAGAAAAGCAGCTCCTATATCCCACCCCCACAACTGGGGTCACTCTTGTGAGATCATTTTGGTGTTGCCCAAAGCCCCACCCCCCAAAAAAAACAAAAACACCCTTCATCCCTTCCAAGCCTTCACCGCCCACCCCCAGGACAATCTGAAACATGGCCAAATACAAATATATGCTCAGTGCTTGTTTGTACAAGCGATTCCTGGCACATCTAAATGGAATATTATGCAGCTGTCTAAAAGGATAATAAAAACATGCCATGGAGGGGAAAAAAACATGGAAAAATTGTTATAACCTTGCCTGGGGAAAAAAGGATACATTCATAATCACAGCCATGTGAAAGCAATTCCACCACTGAGGGCAGCCCCTCCCTCCAAAACTACTGTGAGTGGAATGTGTGTAGAATGCAGGGTATTTTTTTTTTTTTTTGACATTTAACATTTTCTCAAAGGGACTCCAGGGCTTGGTCCATGGGAAGGCAAAGCTTTGGGGTTCTGTGTCTTCTCCCAGAGACCGGAGCCTGGGCCCAGCCGTGACGTATCAGCGCTGTTGTCCAGGTGGCACCAGCCACCGGAGCCTGCTCCTGGGACAGGGCCACCTCCTGGCTCATAAAAGCAACGAACGATGCTGATCTTTCAGGAACCAGAGCAGATTTCTCAACCTTGGCCCTGCTGACACATGGGCCTGATGGTTTTCTGTGGCGGGGACTTCCTGTGCACTCTAGAATGTTCGTGCAGTATTCCCGGCCCCACCCCCTGATGCCAGCAGCACCCCTCCCCCCTCTGTTGTGATAACCACACATCCCTCCTCCTGGGTGCTCCTGGTTGAGAAGCCACGAGGGGGACGTTGACACTTGGTTTTGAAAAGGGGCAGCACCGGGAGAGCGATCTCTCTATCTCTGCATCTATCAGCAGCGGGCCCTTCGCTCGCTGGCAGGGCTGCCTCTTGCTGAGCGGGACAGCTGTGCTGGAGGACAGCCCTTTCTATTCTATGGGATGGAGGCGCTCAGAAAACAGACACAACTTCAGTCCGTGACAACTGGACTGAGAAGCCCTGGGGTAGGGGGTAGGGGAGGGAGGGGTGAGGGCAACACCTGGGAGCAGTTTCAAGGAAGAACAGTAGCTTTCCCCGTAGGTTTAAACTCAACAGGAAAGACCGGAGACCCTACCAGGAATGATTGACATGTTCTTGTCTTTCTTCTGCCCCTGGTGCCTGGTGCCTCCGAGACCATCTGAGCCAAGAGGGGCATGTCCACAGGTCGAGGGGACACTGTCCTGCTCTGGGACAGTTTTTGCAAAAGCTGCAGAGAAAGCGGGTACAAGCAGCGCGCGCGTACACACACACACACACACACACACACACACACACACCCCAGCGGAAGTGGGGCCAGGTTATTTACTCGAGGAGGATGAATCAGATTGTCAGCTCCCATTTCTGCTTTTTTGGATTACCAAACGCTCTCAGCTGTTTCCAGGGCTGCCCTGGGGGGTTGGGGGGAGGAAGGATGGAGGGAGGGAGGAAATCCCAGCCTCTGTCGCAATGGGCGAGAGTGTTTTAAAAGAGTCGATACTTCTGAGCTATTTTCACTTTCTGGAAAACACTTGTGCAATTGTTGGTGGCCATGGTTACCTACCCAGGGCCCCGAGGAGGGGGAGGACGAGGGGCGGCAGGGCAATCTGTCAGGGAGGGGCACCTCCTTGCTCCACTGAGCCTTTCAGAGCAGAAGGCAGGGGCCACCCTTGCTGGCAAGGTGGGTTCCTGGAGTGGCCAGCTCCATCCACTAAGGCTCTGATGTGACTCCATCACACAAGGGCATCTCGGGGGGAGGATTCATGTCCCTCCTATGCCAGCGACAGGTGGTTTACTCCAGAAACCCCCCCATCCCCTCTTGTGGGGTTTGAGGACCCCCAGGGAAGCTGCCAGATCAGGCTAGCACCCAAAGGCCACCACTCCACAGCTACCTCTCTGGGCCTCAGTTTCCCCGTCTGGAGAAAGAGCACCCACCACACTTGGCCTTTTTCCTAATAAGATGGGGAACTCATTCCTTAAAAAAGAAAAAAATCCTGCTTAAAGGAAAGACTAGTAAAAGGCAAAGCATGTCAGAAACTTAACATCCCCCAAAGAAACACCCCCCCTCCAAAAAAAAGTCTGCACACTCCAGAAGTTTGGCTAAAACCTCAAAAGCTTCAGAATTAGTTGAGGCTTTTTTCAGCCCAGAGGAGGCCACGTCAGTGGGACAGCACTTTCGCCAGCTCTGGAGAAAAGGAGGCAATTTATGGCTCAGGGAACAACCTTAAAATAGCTCTTCCTCGGTCTTAAAACGCCGAGTTTAAATTTATAGAAAAACCCACAGGTTTCTGGCAGCTGGGCGCCTGCAGCTGGCAAGCTGAGAGCTGGCCGGGGCAGTACCCACTTTCACTCCCCACCCCTGTGCCGGGCGAGGCTGCCCTCCAGTGCCCCTCGGCCCTTCCCAAGTGCCCCGAGCCCCCAGCTTTCAAGCAGTCAGATCAGCGCTGTGATTTTTTTTTTAAAAAGATGCAAAACGTTTTTAATTAAAAAACAACAACAACAACACAGCAAAGGTCTTATAAAAATGAACCAGGCGGCCCATGGCCACCTGTCTCCTTATTTACAATAATACAATATCTGTCACAGTCGCTATGTACAATATTATAAAAAATGTTGTAGACAGTACACATTAAGGCTGTATTTTCTCACAAGGCATCGAGCCTCGATCCTCTAGTGTAGACCCGGTGGGGGGGAAGACGACGCTGAATTATTGCACCATTTTGAAAACAAAACTCGTCAAGGAGGGTCGTGGTCTTCTCCCACCGGGGCCTTCAGTCTCTGCTGGGGCCAGGGCGGCGGCATCGTCATCGGGGAGCCTCCTCGGTGGCCACGCTGTGCCCCGTCCAGTCCTTAGGCCCAATAAATACCAGTCAGGAGGCAACTGGGTGGGGTGCAAAATGGCATGCTTTGGCTGGAACACGCACCCTCCTTCCATGGCCGTCTCTCAGCCTGGAAGCCGTTTTAGCCGCAGGATTCACACTCTGCTCCCTCAGAGGTGCCTCTTCATGTGCAGGGCCAGGTGGTCGGAGCGCGAGAAGGCGCGGTCGCAGAGGTGGCACTGGAACGGCCGGTGGCCGGTGTGCTTGCGGTAGTGGCGCGTGAGTTCGTCCGAGCGCGCGAACTTCCAGCCGCAGCCGTCCCAGTTGCAGTGGTAGGGCTTCTCGCCTGCAGGGAGGGGGCGGAGCGGGCCTCAGTTTCCCTCCCAGTGACTCCCCTGCCCGGACAGTGGCTACTTGGGAGCGTGCAACCTACCCCAGGCCAACTCCCTGAGCCGACCCCCCCCCCCGTGAGTTTGGAACCTTTAAGGACCCTCGGCACTTGTTCCCCCACTCCTGCTTCTCGCCCCCAGAGGGTCCGAGGCGCACACGGTCCACTCCCGGGTTTGGAGCCACGCCCCCAGAGGTGTCCTAAGTTCGCACAGTCTCCCCGGGGTTCCTCAGTGCGCACCCCTGCCCAAAGTCCGGAGCCACACTCGCAGGAGGACCCTAAGCGCGCGCCCCCTCCCCAATACTGTGTTCCCCAAAGGTTATTAAAAGCACGTCCCCTCCCAACCTCCCGAGCCACAGTGCGCAACCCTCCCCAAAGTCCGGAGCCACACTCGCAGGAGGACCCTAAGCGCGCGCCCCCTCCCCAATACTGTGTTCCCCAAAGGTTATTAAAAGCACGTCCCCTCCCAACCTCCCGAGCCACGCCCCCAGGGGAGTCCTGAGAGCGCGCGCCTCC
>NW_005353498.1:235188-239702 GCF_000412655.1 Myotis brandtii | reverse complement strand
GGAAGCCCAGGGATCCCCGGGGCACCCCGTGCGCTCCCGCCTGCGCGCTGACGGGGAGGACCTGGAGCGGGGGCGGCATCCGGGGACCTGGGACTCTGACTGGGCCCCGTGGCCTCCTGGGATCCCCGATGGATGGGGTGAATGGGCCCCAAATCCTCAGAGAGGTCCCCTAACCCCTGGTGGGTGGCACGGTTGGCCCCGCAGCCTCAGAAAGGTCTCCAGAAACCTAGAGGGATGAGGTGCCTGGGTCCAGCGACCTCAGGGTGGAGTTGCCCAGAACCCCTGATGGATGGGGAGATTGGGGTTCCCAGGACTCATGATGGATGGAGAGACCCAGCCCCTCATTTCCTGGGGGCCCACCTAGCTCGACCCACTGTTATGCTTGCTCATCACCCTCAAAAACTCCTGCGTGATGACAGCAAGGAATGTTCCGTCTTGCAGACACTGTTCCTCCGGGAAACCCTTCAGAGCAGGGCGACCGCGGCCCCGGGGAAACCGGGAGAGGCTGAGGTCCTGCTGTTGTAGGCAGGTCTGGCGACCTTACATTCGTGATTCGCATGAATGAAGAGACTCAAGACAAGATGACAGTCTCTGCTCCAGCACAGATGCAGCACTGGTTTGGGGCACCGGGAGCAAGCCTGCCTGGTGGGCCTCTTAAATATACCACCTGGGTTCCCCACACCACAGCCCTGCCAGCAAGGGGCTGTCACCCCCATGGGCACTGAATGGGCACCGGGAATCTTCCACTCTAGCGGAGGTGTGTGTGTAAAATAAACGAGTGTATTGGAGACAGGGGCCTTCGAGGAGGGAGAGAGGAAGTGAGTGTGTGTGAGGGGGGAGAAGAGGATGGTGACCAGGTGAACCTCACCCAGGAGGAGTTCTGTGAGTCAAGAACTGTAAGAAGGGGAGCCTTGTGGGTACTGGAGGGATAGCATCTTATGATAGACCTTGGAGCCAGTATCCAGCCTTGGTCTCTTGACTCCAGAACCCACATTTGGGCCAGGTGGCGAGAGGTGCAGGGAGCTCCTGTCCTTGGGAGCCAGGAGGGCTTTGCTGCTGACAGCAGCTGGGGTGCCACAGACCAGGGCTGCGGTCGTGGGGGTGGCCTTTGGGCCACACAGGCGCCAAGGAACCTCTTTGGGGCCCATAATCCCGGACCCTCCCAGCTGGAAGGAGCCTCAGAGGCGCGCCACCTCACCGTGATTCATCCAACGGGAGATTAAACAAACACTTGCCGATAAACCCTATTTGCCAGGCAGTGCGGCCCCAGAGGTGCTTCAGTGGCAGGTGCCGCTGCTGGAAGGGCAGACGCCCTCTGCAGTTCCAGCTGCTGGAGGCTTCAAGCGGAGCCCAGACATGTTCCCCTGTGGCTGCCGCCCTGATGGCTGAGAATCAGCCTCGACCCCTGACCCCTCGCTGTGGGTGGCTTTGCCTCTCTGGGCTTGCTGCCTCCTCTGTGAATGGAGGCGATGCTAGGACCTTACCCCAAAGGGATATTGCGAGGGTCCCAGGCTCTTTCTTCTTCGTGGAAGTGCAGATGACACCCTGTGAGCTCTCTCCAAGTGCTTTTCTTGTTGCCTTTCTCTGAGCCTCAGTTTCTCCGTCGGATAGTGAGGGGAGGGTTTAGGGGATTCAGTCTGGTCCCCAAGATGCATGGTTCTCAGGCAGTTGCAGGCCTTGGTCCTGCCCTCCCTCCACCTCCAACCGCTCCTGCAGCTCGCTCCAGCCCACCCCTCTCCCCACCCTCAGTTTCCCTGCAGGACCCGGAACACGCCGAGTACCTCCCCGCCCCAGGCCTTTGTACTGGCTGTGCCTTCCTCTCACTCTCCACTTGCTTGGCTCTGGCTCATTCCGTTCCTCCCCCTTAACGAATGAACTTAAATTTTTTTTAGAGCGATGTTAGGTTTGTAGGAAAAGTTAGCAGATAGTACAGAGAGTTCTCCTGTAACCTCCCCCTTTACACACACAGTTCCCCCTGTTAGTAACATCGTGCGTTAGTGTTGTACATTTGTTACATTGAAGGGCCGCTATCGCTATCGATTCACTGTTATTAACTAAAGTTCACGGTTTACTTTAGGGTTCACGCTTGGCACTGTACGTTCTATAGCAGCGGTTCTCAACCTGTGGGTCGCGACCCCTTTGGGGGTCGAACGACCCTTTCACAGGGGTCGCCTAAATACATCCTGCATATCAGATATCCACATTACGATTCATAACAGTAGCAACATTACAGTTATGAAGTAGCAACGAAAATAATGTTATGGCTGGGGGGGTCACCACAACATGAGGAACTGTATTAAAGGGTTGCGGCATTAGGAAGGTTGAGAACCACTGTTCTATAGGTTTTGAGGAATGCACAATGTTTATGTGTCGACTGTCACACTCTCATACAGAATCACTTCACTGTCCTAAACGTCGCCCGCTTCACCTCTCCATCCCTCCTTCTTTCCTAACCCCTGGTTGGGTTCCACAGTTTGACCTTTTCCAGAATATTCTATAATTGGACGCATAACAGAAAGTAGCTTTTGCAGACTGGCTTCTTGAACTCAGCAATATGCATGTAACGTTCCTCTGTGTCTTTTCGTGGCTTGATAGCTCATTTCTTTTTATCGCTGAGTAAGAATCTATGTTCTGGATGTAACAGTTTATCCATCCACCTACCGAAGGACATTTTGGTTGCTTCCAGTTTGGGGCCATAGTTGCTATGTTGAATATATACTGAATGTGGCTGCTATAACCATTCATGATTTTTGCCTGGAAATAAGTTTTTATATGAATTGGGTAAATGCCTAGGAATGTGATGACTGGATCATAAGATAAGACTATTTCAGGATTGTAAGAAACACCCCTGAGTGGCCGTACCATTTTGCATTCCTGTTGTTCCACGTCCTGGACAGCACTGGGTGTTGTCGGTTTTCCTGCTTCAGCCATCCTCAGAGGTGTGTGGTGGTATCTCATTGCCGTTTTAACGTGCAGCCCCCTGTGACATCTGATATGGAGTCTATGTTCATACGCTTATTTGCCATCAGTATATCTTCTTTAGTGAGGTGTCTGTTCAGATCTTTGGCCCAGTTCTTAACTGGGTTGTTTGTTTTATTATAGAGTTAAGAGTTTTTTTGTATAATTTGGACATCGGTCCTTTGTCTGGTGGGTGTTTTGCAAAGGTTGTCTCCCCGTCTGTGGCCTGTCTTCTGTGGAGCAGAGGTCGTTCATTATAATGAAGACCAGCTCATCAATGTTCCCTTTCGCAAACTGTGCCTTTGGTGTTGAATCTATCAAGTCATTGTCTAATCGTTGGCTCTCCCCTCCTGCAGGACTGTCCACCTTCTCTCTCCTCAGCCCCGCGTCCTGGGGACTTTTTCCTTTTCGTCCCCGTGGGTAGTAGGTCGCTTATGTTCCCCAAAAGAGATGTCCAAATCCTAACCTTCTGTACTGGGAAGGTGACCATATTTGGAAAGAGGGTCTTTGCAGATGTAATTAAGGGTCTAGAAATTAGATCATCCTGGGTTAGGATGGGCCCTAAATCCAGTAAGGATCCTTATAAGAGAAAGGACAGAGACACAGCACAGAGAACACAGTCACGTAAAGACAGGCAGAGATGGGAGCATTGTAGCTACAGCCAAGGAACACAGAGGTTGCCTGGAGCCACTTCTGGTCCCCAGAATGAGAAGATAATGCATTTCTGTTGTTTTAAGCCACCTAGTTTGTGCCAGTCTGTTGTGACCTCCCCAGAAACCTCATATATCGTGGTAACCAGCTATTCTGCCTGGCTTCTGCTCCAGACAGGGAGCCCCCCAAGGCAGGGATCTCCCCGGATTCATCTCTGTGTCCCCTACCCCCAGCTGTGGACGTGGGGTTGAAACAAACATGACCCGAGGATGCTGCTATCCACCAGGATCTCCCAGGGCAGTCTCCATGAAGGGGCATGACTGTGTGCCAATAAAGTTATGGGCACTGAAATGTGATTTTCATAGAATGTGCATGTGTCGTGAAATATTACTTTGCTTTTTTTCAACCATCATAAATCCTCAGAGTGTCCAGTGAATGGAACCAACACACAGAATCACCAATGAATGGAAAGAGCATGGACTTCAGTTGCCATTTTTGCTGTGTGACCTTGGGCATGTCACTTAACCTCTCTGAGCCTCTCTGAGTTTCATTTTGAGAAATGAGATGGTCCATGTAGATGCTCAAGAATGCTTGCTGCCCAATTCAGGGCACACGCCAAATAGTCAGACAGGGGATCCTGGGCAGGGCATCATGGGAGAGCGTCAGTGTTTAGGGGTGGGGGTGTTTGGAGCATGGTCCCTCTCACACTAGGGTCCTGTCACCCTGCTATCGAGGCCACACCTGTCTGTGGGTGTGTGTCCTGGTGACATCTCAGGTGGCAGTGCTGTTGGAGAAAGGCTCCGGACTTGAAGTCAAGCTCCCAACGCTGCCTCTTACGAGGAGAGAGACTTACCCGTGTCAATGTTTTGAAGTCTCTGAGCAGCCTGTCTCATCAGCTGCTGTGG
>NW_005353498.1:226258-235176 GCF_000412655.1 Myotis brandtii | reverse complement strand
GTGGGGCGGGGGTGGGGCAGGGAGAAGGCCGGGAATAAGACACATCTCTGGCGGTGAGGTGGTCAGCAGGTGAACTGATGATACAAGGTGGGTGCTAAGTGTCATGGGTGAGTTCCGAAAGGATAGGGACAGGCTCTGTGTCTGTGCCTTGCTGTTCCCCTCCCCCATTTGGGTCTAATCCACTGGTAATGTTCTGAGCGCTGTGCTGGTACAGATTCTGAGATTTTATCCAGATTCAGTGCTGGGAAACACTGTTGTGATTGATAGTGATGCCTGTCTGGGGTTGATTAAGAATGTCTGTCACTGGCAGAGGCTTGTATGAATGGCATGTATGTTGTTAACGCTTCCTATCTCCTGCCAGGCTTGTCTTTAAGGGCTCAGGAAACTTGTGAAACAGAAGTTTTCCGTTTCAGCAACAAATAAGCATTAAACTCCATGCTCTGTTGGACCTGGAGAGGGAGCTAAAAGGGTCCCTGGCCCACTTCTCCCTACCGGGAGCTTACAGTCTCCTTGGCTGCGTCCTGGCCATTTCTACTTTCCTGTATTTCTGCTCACTTTTCTCCTCGAGGTTTGCCTGCCTCTCCCTTTACCAGCTGTCCCGCCCCAAATAGCTATTGTGTACACTTGGCCCAACTCCCAAGAGCAAGCACTCAGGAATTCTACAGAAAACACGTCACCGAAAACGCAGCTGAGCTTCCAGGGCGAGTGATGAGCGCTCTGAAGGAATTACAGCCACATGACAGCGCCAACTGGACAAACGACTCCCAGCTGGTCGGTTGGGGTGTTTCTGCTGAGGTTTGCGCAATGCTTTCCCGGCGTCTTGCCAAACTGGGCTCCCCCGTGTTGCGAAGATGTTTGGCGGCTCGGCATTTCTCGAGGACGGGAAATACTGCGGGCAGGGGCGCCCCTGAAGGTGGGCTTCTTACGGGGGTCACCGCCTTGCGCAGAGCCCAGGCCCGATGAGAAAGGGCACGTCCCCACTTGTCTTGCTGTCTCCGGGGCTTGCTTATTGCTTATGAACAATTAAGTCGTGACTATGAGGAGGAAGGTGCAGGGCTTATCTGGTGATGACGGATGGATACCTAGGAAAAGTCATCATCTCCTCACTAGCCAGACAGGACTGCTTCGTTCTAGTTCACACAGAGGACAGGAGCAGGGGAGAAAGCAGCATTGATTAAGCGCCTACTGTATGCCAAGCCCTGCATTGAAGAGCTGCCTGTGTTTTCTCATTCGGTTCTCACAGCAGGTCTGTCCAGCGTAGTAAGTGCTGGACATAACAGGGGAGCTCAGCCAAGAGCCCCAGGTCATTTTCTGGCCTTGGCCCTTGCTGCTCAGTGGCCTCGAATGAGGGGCTTTCTGAGTTTGGACCTTAGTCCCTCCTCCATCAGAGAGGCAGGAACATGCCTGCCTTGTCATTGATTAGGTCGGAGACATCACGTGTAAAGGACTTTTCCTCTAGAAGAGTCCCTTCATTCCTGATAGCAAGTTTTATTGACCTAAATCAAGAGTTGACCCACCCTGGCTTACAGCTTAAAAAAAAAAAATCAGTAGTATTATTCTTTATAGTTCACATATATTCCAATGTTAATTATGTACATGTATGTGTGTTTTATCATTTTTTTAATCAAGGTGAAAGTCACACAGTATAAAATTAACCATTTTAATGTGAAAAATTCAGTGGCATTTAGGATATGCGCAATGTTGTGCCGTCATCACCTCTGTCTAGTTCCAGAACATTTTCATCACCCCAAAAGGAAACCGCAGCCCCATTAGCAGTCACCCTCCATTCCCCTCCCCCAGCCCCTGACAACCCCTAATCTGCTTTCCGTCTATGGATTTCCCTGTTCTGGACATTTCATATACACTGAATCATGCAATATGTGTGACTATTACCGCTTTTGTTTGGCCAATGGCTAAGCAAGAATTTTACATTTATGATGGTTGAAAAAAATCAAAATACTATTTCACGGCACATGCACATTCTATGAAAATCACATCTCAGTGCCCATAACTTGATGGGCACACAGTCATGCCCCTTCATGGAGACTCTGCAGAGAAAGAGACTGTAGGGCCTGCCAGCAGGAAATATTGACTCTCTGGTCTGAAGCTTAGAGAAGATGATTCCATGGAGAGAAGCCAGCACAGCTGCCCTTGGACTTGAGTCTGAGCTGCCCCCCAAAACTTTCGCAGCCTCTCAGTATGCATTTAATAGACATTTGTGGGATACTTCTCATCGGGCAGGTGCCGGAGAGAGATGTCAGCCAGAGCAAGCTGGTCTCTGCCCCCCGGCAGCTCCCAGGCATTAGGTCAGCAATTTGCCCAATAAAGATGGGGAGGAATCTGAAGACATCCTACCGGTTAGTGGTCTGGACATTCAGTCTCAGGCATGTCTCAAGCCCCTGGGTGTAAAGGTACAATTTATTAGCGGTGACCAACTGGAGAGTGACTTTTTTCTTAATTTTTTTTTTGTTACCTGTTGGCCATACATCTAGGGGCTACTTTTTGCTTTGTTTTATTTTTACTTTATTAAAAAGTCTTTGGCCCTGGCTGGGTGGCTCAGTTGATAGGAGCATCATCCTGTGCACCAAAATGCTGTGGGTTCAATTCCAGGTCAGGGCACAGACCTAGGTTGTGGGTTTGACCCCCTGGTCAGAGTGTATTCAGGAGGCAACTGATTGATGTTTTTCTCTCTCTTTGCTCTCTTCTCTCTCTAAAATCAATAAACATAGCCTTGGGTGAGGATAAAAAAAATCTTTTATTTAGATTTAAAATTTTCTAATTTTTAAAAGGTTTATACTTTATTTAAACATTATTTTATTTAGGTTAAATTTTTATTTAGGTTTATTTTTATTTTATTTTATATTTTAAATTTTACTTAAACTTTCTAATTTATTTAGATTTTCAAATTTTTTATTTTATTTAAAAAGTTTAAATTTATTTAGATATAAAATTTAAATTTTTTATTTTTTTTATTTGAAAATTTTAAATTTTATTTAGACTAATTTTTGTTGTTGGTAATCAGAGGATATTTTTTCCATTGATTTTTAGAGAGAGTGGAAGGGAGGGAGGGAAGGAGGGGGGGGGGCGCCCCAACTGGGGCCGGAACCTGCAACCCAGGCCTTTGACTGGGAACGAACCCTCGACCTTTAGGCTGACACTCTATCCACTGAGCCCGGGCTTTAGATTAAATTTTTAAATTTTTGTTTATATTTATTGCAGTGTCATCTACATACGATAAACTTTACCAAGTGGTGCAGCCCTCGCCACGATACAGCTGCAGAGTTTTGCATCACCCCAAGGAGACCCCTCTTGCCCTTTGCGGCCCATCCTGCCCTCACCCGAGCCCCCGGCAGCACCGACGTGCCCTCTCGGTCTACAGCTGTGCCCTCGCTGGACATTTCCTATAAATGCCGCCACACAGCGTGGTCCTCCGGGTCTGGCTTCTCCCCCTCAGCATAGCTGAGATTTGGCTTCTCCTGTGTCTTCATTCCTTTCCGTTGCTGAAGAGTGTTCCATGTGTGGGCGGATCATAGCTCGTGTGTCCCTTCACCTGTCAAAGGATGCAGCTGCCCCTAAGGGTGCAATGATCCCGGGTTGTCCCTGTCGGTTCTTGGAGTTGGGGACGATCTCCCACCCACAGCTTAGAAACGCACAGTGACACCCTTCCCGCCTCACTCGTCCGGCCTCTTCCTCTCACCGGCTGGGGCTTCAGTGCTGCTGCCTGCGAAGTCATCCCTTTGGGCACCTGGTCCGAGCTGTTGGGCGCCCTGGCACGCCTTGCCAGGGGGCGGTGTCCCTGTGTTCTGCCCTCGCGTACCCCGCACAGCGGGGAGGCCTGCAGGATGGAGGGTGGTGGCTGAGTTTGAGCCTCATCTTCTTGGCACCTAGGGGTCCTCTTCCTGGGAGCCCGGCACAGCCCCCGACCTGCCCCTGCCTTCAGGGGAGGTTTGACACTGGCTCCTGATAACCAGCCTGCACAGCGCCTCCCCTTCCCCCGAAGCACCGCCCGCACTCAAGCAGCTTGTCCTGGTTCCTGGTTCCTGGTTCCTGGTTGGTTCCCCGTCATCCCCCAGAGGCACCGGCTTTGGATCTGTCTCCGCGTGGCCCGTCCTCGGGAACGGCCTCGAGCACATCGCTTCACCCGCTGACCGCAGTGCCCTCACGGGGTGGGAGATTATGATGTTATTATGTCCTGACCGCATGTGATTAATCACGACGGGACCGCCGCTGCACGCAGTGAATTTCGTAAGGACCCTGTTTAACATTATTAACGTTTATTTGTAAAGTTCTTTGGGGACCGGCGACGGGTAATTTCTGGGCGCCTGGGACAATGTCTTTGGAAAACAAAAGAGTATAAATATCTTTCAGATCCATTTTATTTTCACTTTAAAATATTTTTTTAATGGAGCTGAAATTCGCATAACATAAACTTAGCCATTTTAAAGGCCTTAAGTACCTTCCCAATGTTGTGCAACCATCACTTCTTTCTATTCCAGAAACACTCCAGAACATTCTCGTTTCCCCAGAAGGAGACTCCGGCCCCCTTCGCTGTCACTCCGTCACCCCTCCTCCCCCTCCACAGCCCCTGGCAACCACAAATCTGCTTTCCGTTTCTATGGATTTTCCCGTCCTGACGTTTCCTATGAATGAATCACACATGCGGTCTTTTCGTATCTGGCTCCTTTCACTCGGCAGCATGTTTGCAAAATTCACCCTGTTGTCAGGTGTGTCCGTGCTCCGTTCCTTTTCACGGTTGAATAATATTCTACGCAGGGAGAGACCTCATCAGTTTAGCTATTTGTCAGGGGATAGGCATTTGGGGTTGTGTCCAGTTTTTGACTACTGTGCACAAGTCTTTGTTTGAATCCCTGTGTTTAATACTTCGGTATACACACCTGGGAGTGGGGTTGCCGGGTCATGTGGTAATGCCACATATAACATTTTGGGGAGTCATCTAACCGGATCTATTTTAAAAGGCTCCACGGGGCTAGGACAAGGGTTGGGGTCTTTTAATTATGCTCCCGCCACTCCTGGGGACATTTATTCTTCTGACATTATTTTGAGCGTCTATATGCACAACCTCGTTTCTTCCCTCAGTCCCCACGGCGGCTCTCTCTCTCTCTCTCTCTCTCTCTCTCTCTCCTGCACACACACACACACACACACACACACTCTCTCTCTCTCTCTCTCTCTCTCTCTCTCTCTCTCTCTCTCCCTGTTCCAGGAACACTGGGCTTCTCCCACGTTCCCCTGGGAGCCAAGCTATGGGCTGGTGGAGGATTAGGGAGACCCTACCCCCTTGTCCTTGCAACTCAACAGGATGGATCTCACTTCGATGGCAGAATCAGCCCCCTTTACAGATGTGGAGACTGAGGCGTGGGCGGGGGTTTGGGATCCCTATTCCACCACACCAGCTTCCTCTTATTTCTCATTCTTCAACGTTTGTGCCGCTCCGCACGTTGACCCTGGGTGAGTGGCTGGCATGTGGTCCCTGCACGATGAGCGCTTTTCTAGCTGAATTTGGGGTAGAAAAAGGGAGAGAGACAGGGTCTGATGGAGAAATATCTGCAGTACGGCGGGGTGAATGGTGTGCCCCAAAGATATGCCCACATCCTACCTCCCATGTCTGTGAATGTGCAAGCCTCCTGCGCACGGGGTCTTTGCAGGTGGAATGAAGTGGAAGGTCTGGAGATGAGATTACCCTGGATTTAGGGGGGCCCTAAGTCTGGTGACAGGTGTCCCCAGAAAAGAGAAGGGGAACAGGCAGAGAAAGGGAAGCTGCGTGAAGACGGAGGCAGAGATGGAGCAAAGCAGGTACAAGCCAAGGAAGGTCCAGGGTGGCCGGCAGCCACCAGGGGCCGGGAGAGGCCTGGGACTGAGTGTCCCTCGGGGTCCCCAGAACGAACCAGCCCTGCCGACACCCTGATTTCAGACCTCTGGCTTCCAGGCCTGTGAGAGAATGCGTTTCTGTTGTTTAAATCCCCGCAGTGTGCCGTCATTTGTTACAGCAGCCCCAGGCAACTCACGCACATGGCGGGGAGCTGGCTGCAGGGGAGAGAGAGCTGGGGCTCGCACACTGGGCCTGCGCTGAGCGGCAGGTTCCCCCAGCCTGGCAGGGAGGAGGGCGCCCCCGCTCATGGGCAGGGTGAAGTCAGATGAATGCCCAGAGAGAGGCTCATTATTATTGTTGTCATCACCATTATTATCATGAAGAGTCATTATTGGCCTCTGTGACCTAGAGACCCATTATCCCCCCACTGTAGCCCGTCCCCCGCCTCCCACCCCAATTCATGGAGCCCCTGCGCGAGGCTAGAGCTGCCAGAGTAAACACAGGTCACCGGTTACATTTGCATTTCAGATAGACAAGGAATGACGTTTTCGCCCAAGTATGTCCCCAGTGACTGTTCCCCTCCCTGTCTTAGCTCCGAGTCCTTGTTGTTGTTACAAATAACCTCTCTCAACGTTGGAATGACACATGGAATCGCAGAAAAGCGGAGATGAGATGCAGAGCTCCTGTGTCCCTCTCGCCTGGTTTCCCCGGAAGTTAACGGCTCCCGGGACCAGCATACAGTTGTGGAAACTGAGAAATTCATGTTGGGGCGATGCTATTGACTAAACTCCCAACTTCATTCGGGTGCCCCCAGATTTCCCACGAATGTCCCCCTTGGGTTCCGGGATCCCACACGGCATGGAGTCACCCTGTCGCCCCGACTCCTCGGGTCTCTGGTGGCTTCTCAGACGTTCCTTGTTTGCCTCACGCCTTCGGCAGAATTGCAGAGTGCTGGCCGGGGTCCCCCGGGACATCTGAACGTCCCCCAGTCTGGGTTTGTGTGATGCCCTATTGTGATTAGAAGGGGGCCTGGGGTTCAGGGGGAGGACCACAGAGACCAGGTGCCCCCCAGGTCACGCCATCCCAGGGCCCTGTGGTCTGCGTGGCTGGTCACCGTGATGTTGATGAACCCTGTGCTTTGCGGCTGGGGCACTGGAGGAACTACCTCCAGCATCCTCAGGACCAGGGGGAGGTTTGGTTCCAGAATATGACGACAGCCTGAGCCAGGCCCTGGGCCGGCTGCCGGGATGTGCCCCTTCTCGGTGCGGCTCTGCTGGAAGACAAATGCAAACAGGACAGCCCGGGGCTTCAAAACGGTCCTCTTACCTTCTCCCCACGCGGTGCCACGAGGCGGGCACTGCAGCCTCAAACCTGGGCTGAGAGGCAGGTGCCGGTGGCGGCCTGAGTGGCTTCTCTCGCTTGCAGCCTAAAGAACGTCGCCTTGAACGCTCACAGTTGATTTAACCGGCGCAGCGACTCTGTGAGGTGATCCGAATTTTCTGAGGAGAACAGAGGCTCAGAGAGGCTGAGATACCTCCTGAAGGCCACACAGCAACTCGGGTCTGCCGACACCCACCAGCTCCCGTCCCTATCTCTGTGGTTAAGGCGCGTCCCCCAGACGATGTCCTGAAAAGCAGGGGCGGGCAGGGCAGGAGGAAAACTGGTTTACAGGCGTTTCCAACCCCCATACCACTGACAGCTGGGCTGAATCGGCGCACTGTGGGGCATCCGTGCATTGTGGGGCGTGGAGCAGCAGCCTGGTGGTATCCCAAATGGCGGTAGTATCCCCTCTTTTCGTGAGGAGCAACAACGTGTCCAAGTTCCCCCCTGAGCTGGGGGGCAGTGGGGAGAGTCTCTGTCTAACTATGGGAAGCCAGACTGCTTCTAGGTCTGGGATTGGCATTTCCTACTAACTTCGGGGCCCGCTGGGGGGTTGAATTCAAGATGCTGGATGCTTGCGATTGAATAAAACTCTGAGCTCCCCTGACCCGGGGGGCCTTGCGCTCAGTGATCTGTACTGTTTACCCCAAACAGTGACTTATAAACCGCAGAAAGAAGGCCCAGCGCACGCTGGAATGTACGGAGCGAGAAAAACCAGAGGTGCCGTCAGCTCCCGGCCCGACTCTCACGTCGTGCGTGCTGCTGGGAGCCGGCCAACGCCTGACTCACGCCCTCGATGTCACACCTGTGCCCGCACCCCTCTGAGACAATATTGGCTACACCCATGGCGATCCGGCTCGACCGTAAGCTTGCTTACACATCAAGGGTGGGAAGGGGTGTGGGACGCGCTCTGGCCGGGAACACTGGGGGCCCGGCTGTGTGTAGGCGCGAGGCTGAGTCAGCGTGGAGGGTGCTGCGGGCGGGGACCTCAGGGTGGTGGGGGGGGTGAGGGGAGGGGAATTTTGGATGTGTACCTTCTGGTCCTGAGCATTCATTTTTGTTTTTAACTTTTTAGAAAATAATTGAGGTGGAATTCATATAACATCATATTTACCTGTTTTAGTCGTTAAATCAGATGGAGGCTTATACGCAACAGATTTTATTTCTCAAAGTTCTGGAGGCTGACGTCCAAGATCAAGGGGCTGGTGGGGCCCCCTTGGTGGTCCGTCGGCGACGTCTTCTCACTGTGCCCTCACAGGGTGGAAGGGCTGCCTTTTATCAGGGGCCTAATCCCATTCATGAGGGCACCACCCTTATGACCTAATCACTTCCCAGAGGTCCCACCTCCTATTACCATCACTTTAGGGGGGCAGATTTCAACATATGAATTTGGGGGGGGGAACTCAAGCATTTGGACTATAACCATTAACCATTTTCAAGTGAACAATTTAGCATTCACAGTGTTGTGCAACCATCACCACCATCTAGATGCAGAACGTTTTTATCACCTCCCCCGCCCCCCAAAAATATACCCTGTCCCCCGAGTACTCACTCCCCTTCCCCTTCCCCAGCCCCTAACAAACAGGAATCCACTTGCTGCCTCTATGGCAGCCGTGGGCAAACTACGGTCCGCGGGCCGGATCCGGCGCGTTTTAAATGAATAAAACTAAAAAAAAAAAAAAAAGACCGTACCCTTTTATGTAATGAT
>NW_005353498.1:221207-224506 GCF_000412655.1 Myotis brandtii | reverse complement strand
AAGTGCTTTTCCTTCCCAGACCAAGCAGGGCTTCGATGGGCTTCGATGGGCACAGGGCTGGCGGGGCTCCGCGTGCCTGCGCCCATAGTGTGTGGAAGTTTGTACCAAATCCTCCTGCTCTATCCGCCACCTGCTGCCTCCACCTGTGGGCTGCCTGGCACCTGAGCTGGCAGGAGGGATGGGTCTTCGGCATCACTGCCCTTTGGGCATGCAGTAGGCGCTCAGTAAAGAAATGCCTTTCCAATGAAGGCAAAACTTGCATGCAGCCGAGTGAGCACATCTGAAGTGTGTGCTCAGTGGATTTTGCGGATGTGACCATCACCCAGATCAAAATGTGGGGGCATCCGGCACCCCAGAAGGCTCCCTCTGCTGGCGAGGGAAGCCACACCTCAGACCTCTGTCACCGGAGATGAGCTTTGCCTGCTGTTGATTTCACTGATGGGGAGGTCACAGTTATGCCCTCTCTCACCTCTGGCTCCTTCGCTCAGCACTGTGCCCCCTGGGTTCCCCCACAATAAGCGGGTGTGTGTTCCTTTTCACGGGTGTATAGTATTCCATTAAAGAAATCCACCGTGGTTCATTCACTGGAGACCTTTGAGCTGTTCCCTTTTTTCCTTTTTTGGCCATTATGAATAACATGGCTACCTTTCTTTTGTATGAACATATAGGTGTATTTCTTTAGGGTGGAGTTGCTGGCTCTTTGCTTTAGCAGATACTGACAAAGTGGTTGTATTGACTTACTGCTTATGAAAGCAAAACAACCACCTGAGTATAGGGCACAGAGCATGGCCCACAGAGTCTGGGGGGAAAAACCCCAAACCTTGAACCCAAACCCTGAGCCCTACGTGTCAGCATCCCCCGGCTGCCTTTGGAGACCCGACCGACCCGGAGGCCGCGGCAAGTAAATAAGGCTCAGGTCTGAGTTTTGTGAAATGAGACATCCCTGCCATCCCCCCTTTACAAATTTCTCAGGTCCTGATTCCAACCGCCACACCCCCAGGTGGCTGGGGGATGGGTGGTCTTTAAAGAAAATATTTAAAATATTGAATATGCGCAGGGGTCCTCAAACTACGGCCCGCGGGCCACATGCAAATACAAATATTGTATTTGTTCCCGTTTTGTTTTTTTACTTCAAAGTAAGATATGTGCAGTGTGCATAGGAATTTGTTCATAGTTTTTTTTTAAAACTATAGTCCGGCCCTCCAACGGTCTGAGGGACAGTGAACTGGCCCCCTGTTTAAAAAGTTTGAGGACCCCTGGGATATGGCATCGTTCCTGCGCCTTGTGCTACGTCCCTGGGGCAAGTTGCCTCCCTCTCTGCACTTGGGGTTTTGTTTTCCATAAAATTGAGGTGCAAGTGGAACCCCCCAGGTGCTAGGAGGAATAAGAGAGGAGCGATGACAAAGTCCTGGTGGCTGTGGGAGACCCGCAGGTGTGCCTGGGCCGCCCCGCTCGTGGCTGCGGGAGTCGTGGCCCCGGAGAGTTCGGAGGTTTACGAGAGCGCGGCCTGGCCAACGTATTTCAAATATGCACTTGGCCTCCCAGTCGCAGCCCACATTCCCCTTATCACTCCTGGAGGAGGAGGGATCCCGCCAGCGCTCTCCTTCCCCTCTGGCTGGGCTGCTGCCAGCGACGCCCGCCCCGCCCCGCACGCGGAGCTGCAGAAGCTGGAGGCCAGCTCTGTGTCCAGGCCCCAGTTGCAAAAGCCCGCTGTTACGTAAGCCCGCGCTGAAGTTTGGAAAACTTCCCTTTTTTCCACCATCCAGACGATTTTCCAGTGTCACCCAAACAGCCAGCTGCGGGGGCCGTGGTTGTTTACACGTCTCGGTCGGTAGGAACGGCGTGTTTGAAGGCCAGGGCAAGGTCTGTGTGAGCACTTTCGATTGTGGAAAAACAAATGTGATTTGAGAAAGGGAAAAAAAAAGAAGAGGGAAAACGAAACGGAAAACAACGGTTCGCGGAGCTGGAAATCAGAGGCCGGGCCCCAACTGTATGATTTCTGACGGCCCGAGGGGGACTGCTCCAGTCTATTCTAGAAGACTCCCCTGGCGCCCCGGGGGGCTGGCCGCCGGTGCCCCTCAGCCTCACCCCACACCACGCGGGCCACTCGGATGTGCGTGGAGGACACAGCTTCTTTGCACGGGCTGCGGGCATGTGCCCCCGGGTAGCCACGTGCTCATTGCAGTCCAGTCAAACAATCAGGTTTTTCTTAAGACGTCAAAACTTTTCCACTGAAAGGGCAGGTTTTAAAAATATGTGTAGTATGAGGGAGTTTCCCTTTCCCTTTTATTTTTCCAGGAGTAGATGGGAAATTCAGCCGTGTGTGTGTGTGTGTGTGTGTGTGTGTTGGTGGGGACACAGGGCCGAGGGACAGGGATAAAAAACTAACATTGCACCCTGGCCGGTGTGCTCAGTGGTTAGAGCGCCAGCCCGCACACCAAAGGTTCTCAGGTTCGATTCCTGGTCAAGGACGTGCACCTGGGTGGCAGGTTTGATCCTGGTCTTGGTCCGGGCTCATGCAGGAGGCTAATAGATGTGTCTCTCTCCAGTCCAGTCAAACAATCAGGTTTTTCTTAAGACGTCAAAACTTTTCCACTGAAAGGGCAGGTTTTAAAAATATGTGTAGTATGAGGGAGTTTCCCTTTCCCTTTTATTTTTCCAGGAGTAGATGGGAAATTCAGCCGTGTGTGTGTGTGTGTGTGTGTGTGTGTGTTGGTGGGGACACAGGGCCGAGGGACAGGAATAAAAAACTAACATTGCACCCTGGCCAGTGTGCTCAGTGGTTAGAGAGTCAGCCCGCACTCCAAAGGTTCTCAGGTTGGATTCCTGGTCAAGGGCGTGCACCTGGGTGGCAGGTTTGATCCTGGCCTTGGTCCGGGCTCATGCAGGAGGCTAATCGATGTGTCTCTCTCACATCCCTGTCTCCTCTCTCTATCTCTCTCTCTCTCTCTCTCTCTCTCCCCTCCCTCCCTTCCACTCTCTCTCAAAATCAGTGAAAAAAATATCCTCGGGTGAGGATTAACAAAAACAAAACAAAACAAAACATGTTGCTTGAAGACCTATTATGTGTCAGTCCCTGCGTGGGGCCCTCTTGGTCTGTAGGACTTGGAGAGGCAGTAATATTTCCACCACTTCATAGCGAGGGAAGGGAAACCAAGGCACAGCTGATTTTCTGTGGAGCCAGGAGCCCAACTGTCTGATTGGAAGCCTCTGTCCTGACCCAAGCTTGCTTCTCTGTAAGAGTCTCACAGGCCTATGGACCCCTGACACCGAAGGCAAGACACTGGGACATTTCTCTA
>NW_005353498.1:214574-221000 GCF_000412655.1 Myotis brandtii | reverse complement strand
GAGGAAGGGAGAGGGAGAGAGAGAAACATCAATGATGAGAATCCTTGATTGGCTGCCTCCTGCACGCCCCCTGCTGGGAACCGAGCCCACAACCTGGGCATGTGCCCTGACCAGGAATGGAACCGTGGTTCATATTTCGACTTAACCACTGAGCCACACTGGCTGGGCCAGAAGAGGTTTTTAAGAGAACCACAGCCTGGAGCCTGGCCAAGTTGCTTCTCTTTCCTGAACCTCAGTTTTGTCATCTGAGAAATGGGTTGTATCTTTAGGTGCCTCCCAACATTCACACATGTAGAGTGGGTTTGGTGTGTTCACAGGCGAGGAGGCCTTTTCCTGCTTCCTCAGTGCAAACATCTAGTAAGACCATCTTGATCGTTGTGGGAGAGGCTCTGGGCTGCAGTGTGAACCCCGGGGGGAGGGGCTGGGCACGTCTGCTGTGCCTTAGGTTCCTGCCTGGCTGTGCGGGCCAGCTATCACCGAAAGACCAGGCTGCCAGGTTTAGCAAATAAAACACTGCACATCCAGTTAAATTTGAATTTCAGATAAACACATTTTTTTTTAGCACAAATATATGCCAAATATTGCATGGAACGGGATATACTCCCTTCATTAAAAATGTTATGCCCTAGCTGGTTTGGCTCAGTGGATAGAGCGTCGGCCTGAGGACTGAAGGGTCCCAGGTTCGATTCTGGTCAAGGGCATGTATCTTGGTTGCGGGCACATCCCCAGTGGGGGGTGTGCAGGAGGCGGCTGATCGATGTTTCTCTCTCATCAATGTTTCTAACTCTCTATCCCTCTCCCTTCCTCTCTGTAAAAAAATCAATAAAATATATATATTTTTAAAAGTTACAATACTTGAGTAGATTTTCATAGGCCCTAAATATTTCATTTATTCTCCCTGGAGGCAAGGGACTAATGAAAATGTATTTTTCGGCCTTAGAAGTTCTTTTTCTTTTCTTCTGATTTTAAAAGAAATTGAGAAATTCTGGTGGCTCCTAAAAGTCCTAGGGTCCTGCCTGGCCGGCGTGGCTCAGTGGTGGAGCATTAACCTGTGAACCAGGAGGTCACGGTTTGATCCCCAGTCAGGCTTGACCCCCAGTGTGGGGCGTGCAGGAGGCAGCCGATCCATGACTCTCTCCCATCATTGATGTTTCTATCTCCCTCTCCCTTCTTCTCTAAAATCAATAAAAATATTAATAATAATTAAAAAAACGTCCTCGGGCCCTGGGCCTCCCGTCCCTTCGTATCAGCCGGCCCTGGGGAAGGTGCCCTCCTTCCAGCCGTGTCTCTGATGGATGCAATGGCAGTGGTTCCCTTCGAGGCACTGACGGCATCTCCCAGCCTCATGTGTGCGCAGGGCCGGGGCCAGGTCCTGGGGAACATCGAGGGGGAGAAGTGTCGCCTGTGCGGGCCAACCTGCCCCTCACAGAGAGGCTTCCGGCCTGGTGGGCTCCGTTTGAATACGAGGAAGCGTGAATCAGACCTCGGGGCCCCAGGAGGCAGGCCTGAGTGAGGTGTCCTTTCATGGGGCCACCCTGTGTGCTCACCCCTTTGCTCACTGGCCTTCCGGCCGCCTGGGGCTGGGGACCAATTTAGAGCATTTGTCATCAGCCTGAAATGGACCTTCACAGAATTCCCAGGGTCTTAACAGCTTCCTTGTCCCCAGAGCTTTCTCGAGGAACTCGCGGTGAATTGGGGACATCTCGGCGGTTCAGGCTTCAGCGGGATTTTGCTGACGGGAGGCAGGTGGATCGGACGCTGGGGCCACAAACGCAGTGCCTTCGGGGTCTGCCTGGCTGTGATCTCTGTGAGCTTGGAGACTTGCGCCCGGTATGAGAAGCCATGGTCACAAAGGCCGTCTCCAGATTCAGGGGGAAAAATGCAGGACACACAATTAAATTTGAATTTCAGATAAACAACACTTTTTTTTTAAAGCATAAGTATATCCCAACTTTTGCACAGAATGAGAAAAATTTTTTGTTTATATGAAATTTAAATTTAGCTGGGCATCCTGTGTTTTTTCTGGCAATACTACACAGAGGAGAAAACAAAAAAACTCAAGAAGTGGGGGGGGTGAGGGAGCAACCGTTTTAGCTTCAGGTCCTAGTGGGTGTCAGGCCATGGCGGGGGCTTTATTTACATCTTTTTAAATCATCGCCATGACCGGTGCGTTGGTGAGGAAGACGAGGGCTGAGAGAAGCCAGGGCAAGGCGAGGGTCTTGCTTGGTGAGCAACCTGGGGTGCTGTGGACAGCAGGTGTGTCCAAGGGGGAATTCAGGCTTAATTCTACCAGCGTCAAAACGGAGCAGGACTCCTCAGATAGTTCAACATAGAATGTCCACGTGACACAGCTATTCCGCTCCCGAATGTCAGCCCCAAAGATTTGGAGACAGATGTTCAAAGCCTTGCACACACATGTGCATAGCAGCTCTGCTCACGGTCACCAAAGGAGAGCAGCAACCCCAGTGTCCACCAACGGAAGAACGACTCGGTGAACAGAACCCGGTGCATCCATACAGCGGAATATTACTCAGCCATCAAGAGGCAGGAAGTACTGACATTCGCTACAACGTGGAGGCAGCTCGGAAACATTGTGCTGAGTGAAAGGAGCCAGACACATAGCACATGAGTCTGTGCATATGAAATGCCCAGAACAGGCAAACCCGCAGAGACAGGAAGCAGATTCGTGGTTGCCAGGGGCCGGAGGGCTCTGGGGAAGGGCTGCTGATGGGGACAGGGTCTCCTTCTGGGATGATGGAAATGTTCTGGAATTAGATAGAGGTGATGGCTGCACAACATCGTGAACGAACTAAATGCCTCTGAATCGCACACTTGTATGTGGTTAAAATGGCACCAGTTACATGTTCTGTACATTTACCACAATTTTTAAAACACCAGGCAGGGGCTTGGGCTCCCCTCAGGCCCGTGGGCAGGGTCCCGGGAGAGTAGGGAGCAGGGAGCAGGGAGCAGGGCCCCTCTCTGGTTGGGTAGCTGCTCCCAGGAGCCACGCCCTGTATATTTCAGATGTCAGGCCCCCATAATCCTCGGCAGCAGGGATCGAAGATGTGCCCCTTTAACAGAAGTGGACACTGAGGCCCAGGAGGTCAGTGGCCAGCTGGGATTCTAATGTGGGTCTGTGGACCCCCCAAGCCCAGGGGTGTCCCTCCAGGGAAATGCCATCTGCAGTCACGGTGGGGGTGGGCCCACGGAGAGCCACCGTGGGCCGATTCCCATCTGGGGAGGTAACAAGGAAGGAGGGGCTTAGGCCAGGCAGCCTTACGGGCTGTGACCCCCACACCAGGCAGGAGCCCGGCCCCCAGCACAGACTCCATGTGCAGGGCCAAGTGATGGCCAGCAAAGAGCTCGAATTTCGACAATCAGGAGACACTTTGGTGAACAGCCCAGTTCCTGGTGCCAGGCAGCCGCCCCTATTGGGCTGGGGGAGGGACGTCACCTCCTCATGCCTCAGTTTCCCCTCTGTACCTGCCCCTCCCGATGGGTTGTCGGAGTGTTAGCGGAAGGTGCCGCTGCATGTGGGCTGGGGAGCAGTTGAGCCCAGCCCCTTGGGAGTTCAAGGTTCTCGGGGGCATCTCAGTGGGGACAGGAGACCCTTTCCCAGAGGGACCTGGCCGTCTGCTTACTTGTTTCATGGAAAAACTCGGATCCCGGAGAGAACATGGGCTCATTCTGAAATGCTGGGGACAGAAGGCAGCCTGCCCTGTCCGTGGGGACGGGGGTGAGTGCACAAGGCTCTGGGCCTGGTATTTAGGAATAATCGATCCATCCATCAATCAGTGCCCTTTTCTTTTAATAAAGAAAATGGGGCCGTAGAACTGGTCATCTCGTTCTTGGAATACAGAGTGGTTCTCCGCACAGGCAGAGCTGCGCAGAAATGCATGCATCCCACGGAGGAGAGAGAGAGAGACCCTAGAGGCTGGTTGGTGACGGAATTTGGCTCTCGTGCTACTTTGGAATCAAAGCCCCTGATGAAATGCAAACCTCCATTTGACAGATGAGAGAAACTGAGGCCTGGAGCTCGACTGGGTGCACCCATTCACCATCATTTGTTCACCATCACCCCAGTGGAGCCCCTGGCTTGCCTGCCACAGCCCTGAGAGAGAGAGACCCTAGAGGCTGGTTGGTGACGGAATTTGGCTCTCGTGCTACTTTGGAATCAAAGCCCCTGATGAAATGCAAACCTCCATTTGACAGATGAGAGAAACTGAGGCCTGGAGCTCGACTGGGTGCACCCATTCACCATCATTTGTTCACCATCACCCCAGTGGAGCCCCTGGCTTGCCTGCCACAGCCCTGGGCCTCACAGATCCCCCCCCCCCGCCCCATCTCCTCTCACTGCGTACCCCGGTCCATAGCCAGTCCCCTTCGGCCGGTTAAAAATAGCTGGTAGAGGACGCCGGTGAGTTCTGAACGAGGCCCCAGAGCCAGGCGGCCGCGATCTGCAGGCCACAGCCAGGGACGGCGCAATTGTGGCAACACGCAGGGCACAAAGGCGCCGTTCAAGAGCCTGGCACGTCTGGATCCGATTTCTGGAGAGCAAGCGTTCCTTTCATTTCCCCAAGCCGGGCGGGGATCTGCCCTCACGGCAGAAGAAAACATCCCCTTGAAGGGAACAGGAGCTCTTTTGGGGGGAGGGAGTGGGGGCCCCGCTGCTCTACTGAACAGTGCACCCCACAGCAGCCCCGCATTTAGAACGAGTTGCCAAGCCTTCCTTCCTCTCCAGTTTTATGAAAGCGTCTGTGTACAACTGGCATTATTTCTTCCCTGAGTGTGTGGGGAGATTGACCAGGGGCGCCTTCCAGGCCTGGAGGCTTCTGGGTGGGACGTTTTCCACCACGGATACAGGGCCATCCTGGTGATCTGTTTCTCCTCGAGCGAGCACTGGGCATTGGTGTCTTTCCGGGAATTTGTCCACGTCATCAGAGTCATCGATTGGCATCAAAATATTTATAATGAGCCTTGGTGATTGTTTCACTGTGTGCAGGATCTGTCATGGGTCATCTCTCTCCTTCCTGACCTTGGTCATTTGAGGCTTCTTTTATTTTCCTGATCCGTGTGGCTCAGTCCAGGGTGAGATGCCCCCAACCCTGGTGCTGGGTTTGTCCCTACACGTGGGCAGTGCCCAGCCTGTGTTCTCGCTGTTCTGAAGGCAATGACAGTCCTACGGGAAGGCCATCCCCACCCACTCAGAGCACGGACAACCTGCCTACGTGAAGGGTGATGATCGTCCACCTCCCCACTGCACCCTCCTGACTCCCACATGGTAGCGTCTAAAGGAAGAGCAGGAAGGACATGGGCCTGAAGTCAGCAAGACCCTGACCGATCTCTGTGGGGCGAGGGTGCGGCGAGCGAGGCCTCCAGGTGCAGAATGTCAGGTGGTGCTCATGGCTCCCGGAAGGCAAAGTTGGAAAGAGCTCCTCAGACAACGTGGCCGTGTGGTCTCGGGTCACAGTGACGCTCCTGGTGCCAGTCCTCGCCTGCTGGGCCTGTGGAGGGTGGGATGATGCTAGGCTGACGCACACCTTGGATGAAATAACAGGTGGGTGTGCTTTCTGAGGGGAAGTAAACCGTGGAGATCATGATAAGACTTCATAGCACTTGTTCAGCCCTGTGGAGCACCCACTATAGCAGGGGTCCTCAAACTTTTTAAACAGGGGGCCAGTTCACTGTCCCTCAGACCGTTGGAGGGCCGGACTATAGTTTAAAAAAAAAACAACTATGAACAAATTCCTATGCGCACTGCACATATCTTATTTTGAAGTAAAAAAACAAAACGGGAACAAATACAATATTTGTATTTGCATGTGGTCCGAGGCCGTAGTTTGAGGACCCCTGCACTATAGGGTCTCCTCTGAGTGGTTAGTACTCACAACAATACAGGAGCTATTGTTGGTCCTGTATTTACAGATGGGGAGACAGCCCCAGCGGGAGGTGGCAGAGGCAGGATTTGAACCCTGGCTGCCAGCCCCTGAGCCCGCGTGCGTGCACAGCCGCGATCCCAGCTGAGTCCTCTCTCCCCTGATGGTGCCGGGAGGCTGACTACTTTGCCGGAGAAAAAGGATTTAAAGCAGGAACACCCACAATGTCCGGACTCTGCGTAAGTTTTGGAAGCGAGGCGGCCTCGGGACTCTGAACTTGGCTGTCTTTCCCAGCCCCAGGGCCCGGGGACAGGGAACCGGCCCCACTCAGGCCCCAAACCACCTGCTCTGCCCGGCGCCCAGCCGGCCTGCGCGGGAGTGAGGGAGAGAGGGGACCCTCCGCGCTCTTTATATACCGGGGTTATTTTTAACCCAGCCTTCCAGAACATTACGGAGCTTCCTCTCTCCGACGCGCAGGAAGCCCTACTTGGCCGTGTTTCCTGCTAACACGAGGCCGAGATTGCTGAGAACAACAGGCCCAAGACTGCTC
>NW_005353498.1:204388-214480 GCF_000412655.1 Myotis brandtii | reverse complement strand
GGGGTGGGGGGGCCCCCGGCCCCCTTTCAAGCCCTGACAGAAAGCCTTTGAGAGGCCTGCACTCCTGCCAGCCGGGACGCCCCCGTCACGCGGACACATTGGCACAGCCCAAGCCCAGGACTCCCAGGCCGGGGCCCCGACTCCATGGCCCCTCCCCAAGGTGGGAAGAAAGTGTGTGCCCACCCACCCCCTCCAACTGGATAGACAAACGCTGGCAGTGAGGGTTTCTTTTTATGCGTCTGTTTTCTTTTTTATTTTTATCCGTGTATTTTTATTGAGGTGAACGTCACATAACATAAAATTAGCTGTTTTAAAGTGGAAAATTCTGTGGCATCGGGTACATTCTCAGTGTCGTGCAACCACCACCTCTACCAAGTTCCAAAACATTTTCGTCTCCCAGAACGAAGCCCCGTCCCCATCAGCAGCCACTTTCCGTGCCCGCCCCCCAGCTCCTGGCAGCCACGGGTCTGCGTTCTGTGTCTGTGGATTTGCTGATTCTGGATGTTTCCTATCAATGGGATCATTGACTCCGTAGCTTTCAGCGTCCGGCTTCTTTCTCTCAGTATCATGTTTTCGAGGTTCGCCCGTGTTCTCGTACGAGCCCGCGCCTCCCTCCGTTTCGTGACTGAGTAATATTCCGTCGGATAGGTGGACCGCCTTTCGTTTATCCGCTCACCTGCGGAGGGATGGATTTTGTGTCTCAACGTGATTTTCAGGCCTGGGTTCGAAAGAGATTATTTGTCAATATCCTGTCATTTTTCTTCTTGGAAACGCTATTTGCAGAAGAGCAACTCACAAGCGCTGTGGGCCCGTTGGCAGGAGGCCCAGAGAGGGGCTCCGAGACAAAGCCACCTCGACACTTCCATTCTGCCGCGATGTGTCACTCTTCCCGCATCCTCTGTGCACAGTCATGGTTTCTCTCCGGGAGGGGGGGGGAGGGGCGCGGCGGGGAACCAGACCCTGGTTCCAATCCAGCCTCCTTCCCTTGCCAGCCCGGGGATGCCGGGCGAGGCCTTTGGTCCCCCTCTCGTGTCCTGACGTTGGCCCCAGTATCCAGAGGAACTGTGTGCACAGGAAGGCCCTCCCCTTGTAGATGGGGAAGCTGAGGCCTGGAGAGGGTACGTGACTGGCCTGGTCTCAGGGGTACAGAGTGAGTAGGGGTGCAGCCCTCGCCCACCTGGGTGGGCTCCTCTCCTGGGGGTGGGGGGTGGGGATCGTGGTGAGCCACTCCATCCGGCTCCACACACTTTAATTCCCAGAGCCAACCTGTACGGGGCGGCCCAGGGGCCAGCACACTACAGCTCAGGGGCCAAATCGGGCTGGTTGTGAACAGCCCACAAGCTGGGAATGTTTGTTGTCTTTGTCTTTTTCTAATGGTGATAAAATACACATGACATAAAAGTCGCCATGATGACCATCTTTAAGTGCACAGGTCAGCGGTGTTAGCACCTTCGGTCATGGCGCAGCCATCACCACACCCATCTCCAGGACTCGCTCATCCTCCCGAACTGAAACGCTGTCCCATTAACCACGACCTCCCCTCCGCCGCCCCAGCCCCTGGCACCCACCATCTACTTCCTGTGTCTCTGACTGACTCCTCCGGGGACCGCATACGAGGGGATCACACAGGGTTTGCCCTTTGGTGTCTGGCTTTTTGAACCCAGCACAGTGTCTGGAAGGTCCATCCGTGCTGTCGCATGTGTCAGAATTTCCTTCCTTTTAGTGGTGATAACACTCCATTGTATGGGTGAACCATGTTTTGCTTATCCATCCATTCATTGGCCAATGAATATTTGGGTTGTTTCCACTTTGGGCTGTTGTATATTGATTTCCCTTTCATAACAGCTTTATTAAGATGTAATCCACAGCCCTAGCTGGTTGCTCAGTGGTTAGAGCATCGTCCCGCAGACTGAAGGGTCTCGGGTTTGATTCCGATCAAGGGCATGTACCTCGGTTGCAGGCTCGATCCCTGATCCGGGAGAGTGTGGGAGGCAACCAATCTCTCTCACATTGATGCCTCTCTCTCTCCCTCCCTTCTACTCTCTCTAAAAATCAATGGGGAAAAAAATACCCTTGGTGAGGATTAACAACAAAAAAGATATAATCCACATACTATACAATTTGATGACTTTTAGTCCATCCATCATTACAATCAATTTTAGAACATTTCATTACCCCCAAAGAAACCCTGTGCTCCTTAGCTATCACATCCTGCCCCGGGTAAGAATGGTGTTTACACTTTTTAAAAATATATTTTTTTTATTGATTTTTTACAGAGAGGAAGGGAGAGGGGTAGAGAGTTAGAAACATGGATGAGAGAGAAACATCGATCAGCTGCCTCCTGCACGCCCCCTACTGGGAATCGAGCCCGAAACCAAGGTACATGCCCTTGACCGGAATCGAATCCGGGACCCTTCGGTCCGTGGGCTGACGCTCTATCCACTGAGCCAAACTGGTCAGGGCTACACTTTTTAACAGTTGAAAAAATATTGAAAGAACAATATTTTATGACAAGGGAAAGTCCTATGAAATTAAAATGTTGCTGTTCACCAATAAGGTTTTATTGGTACATGACCTTACCCATGTGTGTACATCTTATCTGCAGATGCTTTTGAGCTACCAGGCAGAGTTGAGCCATTGAGACAAACCGTGTGACCACAGAGCTACCTCCGTGTTGCCCACGGACGCCAGTGCCAGCCTCCTGCGTTCTCCCCTGCTGATCATTGTGCCCTAGCGTGTGAGTGTCATCTGTCCCCTCTGCCTGGGCCTGCAAATATCACTTAGGGTGGCATGTTCTGATCTCAGCTCACATGTCCTCTTCGATTGGCTCCCTGGGTCCAGGAATTCTCACCCTGGCACCACTGCCCTCTGGGGTGAGGAAGCCTGGGCCCTGGAGGGCATTGAGCAGCGTCCCTGGTCTCCGCTCACCTGATGCCAGTAACATCCGCTCCCCGGTTGTGACAATCCAGATGCTTCCAGACATCGCCCAGTGTCCCCTGGAGGTTAAAGTCGCCATTCCCCCCACATGCCCTGGTTGGTGGCATGGATGAGGGGAGTGGGAGACCACCCCCCACCTCCTCACAGGACAAAACCCCCGACTGAGAGCTGACACTGGGGGCATTTTCACACCCAGCGTCTCTCCCACTCTTCACAGCCCTCCTGCCAGGTGGGAAGGACTTGCCCCTTTAGCAGATGGGTAAACTGAGGCTCAGTAAAGGAAGCCAGTGATCAGTCTTCCTGCTCCCCATCCCCCAGGTGTTTTCAGAGCAGCAAAAATTACAGCCCTCAGAACCCAAAATAGCTCCCCTCTCTCTCTCCCTCCAAGGCAGCCGCCGAACACAGTGGCCTGTGGTTCAGATTCAGAGAAGCAGGGTTAAAATAAGAGATTCAAATCCCAACCCCTGGAGGCCATAAGCTTCCAAGAAGGCCAGCTGGTCTGGCTCCTGTTGAGGAGGGCCTGAGCGTGTTTGCACGCTGCACTGGGAAACTGCACAGTGTGTGATGGGGCAGGGGGAAGAGCCCCCGGCTGGGTGAGCTGAGAAGGAGGCTCCTACCGAATTTTTTATGAGAATCTAGGACTCTGGGATGGCATTGGGTGCAGCCCGTTTGCAGGCATGGCTTGCAGGTCACCTCCTCCAGGAAGCCTCCGGGAATGCATCCCATCTGTCCTCACAGAGAGTCTAAGCTGCCCCTGGGCCCTGTTGGTTCTTTATCACCTGACCAGAAAGGACATCAGGGTGAGGGAGCCCCGAGCTGGATGTGGAGGCTTGCCAGTTGTTTCCAGCTGTGCTTGAACATTACATGCTCAGGAGAGATTTAAGACACATGGTTCCACCACCTGAGCCAAGAGAGCACAGTTTTAACATCACCAGCAAGACTACGAGAGGGGCCTCCTGAGACAATGCACCAGGTAGGAACAGCATGGCTTCTGCGGATCCTGCCTCATGACGCACAACCTGGACCTGCGCAGAGGAACCAGCAGTCCAGGCCACTGAGGGCCGTTCTGCAAAACAGCTGCCTGGACCCCCTCAAAACGTCAGCAGGAAAGGCTGAAGGCCCTTCTGATGAAGGGGAGGCTGAAGAGACATAAAAACAAAAGATAGCAGGTGAGTCTGGGTTGGATCCTAATTGAGAAAAGGGGAAGTTGCCATAAAGGACGTCCTCTTAATCCACTCAGGCTGCTGTAACGGAATACCGTCGACTGGGCGGCTTATAAATACGAATTTATTTCTCACATTTCTGGAAGCTGGAAGTTCAAGATCAAAGCACCAGCAGATTCGGTGTCTGGTGAGGGCCCACTTCCCGGTTCATAGATGGCACCTGCTTGCTGTCTTCACACGGGAGCAGGGAAAGGGGGCTCTCTGGGGTCCCTTTCATAAGGGCACTAATCCTATTCATGAGGGCCCCACCCTCATGACCTAATTGCCTTCCAAAGGCCTCCCCTCCTGACACTATTATATTGGGGGATATGTTACCACATATGAATTTTAGGGGGACACAAACATTCAGACCACAGCAGGTCTAATTAGGACAGTTGAGTTAATTTGACCACAGAATGGTTAGATAATGGCATTTCTCAATGTGAAATTTGGGGAGTGAGACACTTTCCCTGGGACTGTGTGGGAGATGCAGGCAGAAAGATTCAGGGGTCATGGAGCATGATGTCTGCAGTGCACTCTCAAATGATTCAAAATGATATCATATTATATTGCTATGCACTGAATATTTGTGTTTTTTCCCCTCTCCCCCTCCAATTCGTCTCTTGAAATCCTAACCCCCAATACTTCAGGATGTGACTGCATCTGGAGGGGTAGGGTCTTTAAAGAAGCGATTAAGTTTAAAATGAAGTCACAGAGTGAGCCCTGATCCAATCTGACTGGTGCCCTTATAAGAAGATGAACTTGACACAAAGAAACAGCAGGTGGGCATGTGCTCAGAGGAAAGACCATTTGAAGAGGCAGAAAGAAGGCGGTCATCTGCAAACCAAGGAGAGAGGCCTCAGGAGAAACGAACCCTGCTGAACACTCCATCTGGGACTTCCAGCCTCAAGAACTGTGAGACCATCATTTCTGTGATTTAAGATACCCAGTCTGTGCTATTTTGTTAATGGCAGCCTGAATAAATTAAACAATATAGCCTATTCAATAAAAGCCTAATATGCTGCGTCTGACCGTTCGACCAGTCGCTATGATGCACACTGACCACTAGGGGGCAGATAGTAGGTTAGCTTGCTGCTGGGGTCCAGCCAATCGGGACTGGGCAAGAGGACCCTGGAGCGCTCCTGCGATCCCTCCCTGGCTCTGATCGTGCACCGGTGGGGTTCCTCGGCCTGGCCTGTGCCCTCTCGCAACCCGGGACCCCTTGGGGGATGTCAGAGAGCCGGTTTCAGCCCGATCCCGAAAGCCAGGCCGAGGGACTCCACCAGTGCACAAATCCGTGCACTGGGCCTCTAATAAATATATAAATTATGTACTGTGTATATATCATTTATATGAGAGAGAGAGAGAGAGAGAGAGAGGATGTGGTTAAATCATTGGTAGTGTGTGAAACTGGGTGCAAGGTGTGTGGATGTTCATGGCATTATTTTAGCTGCTTTTCTATTGGTTGCACATTTTTCAAAATAAAATGTTGCGAAACACAACCCAGAGCCTTGGTTGCCTGGCCCCACAGAGCCCAATTAAGTCAGACCCTTGGGCATGAGGTGGACACTGGAATTCTTGAAAGGGGCACATGGCCTCAGAACGGGGTTCCAGCAACATAGAAGCATCCGTGGCTGCAGCAGCAGGAGCGTGAGGGGGTGTCGGGGGGCATGGGGTGTCGGGATCACAGGGTGCAGGCCTGGGCCGTCGTGGTGAGCTCACGCCCGTTTCACTTTCCTGAGTGGCCCGCCCTGTGTGAGAGCCGTGTTGGCTCCCTGGCGCAGAAACGGGAGGTGACAGGTCGGCCGCATATGCCTGAGGACAGGGAAGCCGGTCCCCATTAGGAGTCACTCCCCACTCCTCTGCCCCAGCCCCTGGCCGGCACCAAATGGCTCTCTGTGTCCATGGACTTGCCTGCGCTGGGCATTTTGTATAAATGGAATCACACAACATGGGGCCCTTTATGTCTGGCTTCTTTCACTCAACATAACCGTTTCAAGGCTCATCCTGCTTATAGCATAAATCAGGGCTTCGTTCCTCTGTATGGCTGATCAAGGACATTATTTTTAAAAAAAAAAAATCAGGGCTTTACTCATAGAAAATCAAAATACTATATTTGGCAAACATCAAAGGATGTTTGGTTTTCTTTCTTTTTTTTTTATCCCCTCCACAAATAGCTCAAAATGGACTCAAAGTGCCAAACACCACACACTCCCAGCGCTCAGCCCCGAGCCCGTGGGTCTCCTGTGTAAGGGCTCCTGGGCTCAGGCCGCCTTGGACAGCCCCCGCAGGAATAACATTTTAATTAAAAAGTCTTACAATTACAGACTTAAACGTAAACTCCAGCCGGAGGAGGCCCGGCCTGGCAGGGCGCGGGCCATGCCTGACATTCCAGGCTGGCCTCCTTGGAGCCCCGGCGGCCGCAGAAGTCCCCCAGCCCAGCCAGGAATAGTTCTGCCTTTTATTTGGAAAGAGAATTACAGGGCACGCGGCCCAGCCTGCGCTCGCTGCTTTGCAGCCGTATTTTTGAACACGACCTTAACCGCACACTTGCCTTAGATCGCCTGTGCCAGGCTAAACGCTGCCAGCTGCCTAGACGCTCGGCCCGCGACTCTAAACACAGGTTCTTTTTTATTCCCGCTTTAAGGTCTATTCGATTATTTCTGTGCAAAAACAGATTTAAAATCTTGCTGGCTCAGGAGCCTCTAGCAACCGCCAAAGCTGCCCGCTTCTCTCTGCTCCCCGCAAGTGGATCTCAAACCTTGTCAGTAGGGATTTTCTTGACTGGAGGAGCCATCTCTGGTTCCCCAAATCCCTCTGCCCACCCCCCCAGACCAGGGAGTGGGGGACCCTGGGATCAACAGGCCCGCTGGTCAGGATGAGATGGGTGATTCCGGGAAACAGAACTGGGTGTTACCAGAAAAGCAGGATGGATGATAGGAAAGAAAAGGAGCATGTGGTCACAGTGGTTGAATCAAGATTTGAAAACTTGGGATCCTAGTTAGGTGAAAGTCGCAAGGATTAAAAAATGCTAGGCCCTTGCTGGGGGAGATGTAAAATGGTGCAGTTGTGCCCTGGCCGGCTTGGCTCAGTGGATGGAGTGTCGGCCTGCGGACTGGGGGGTCGCGGGTTCGATTCCGGCCGGGGGCGCGTGCCTGGGTTGCGGGCTTGTTCCCCAGTGGGGAGTGTGCGGGAGGCGGCCGATCGATGATTCTCTCCCATCATTGATGTTTCTATCTCTCTCTCTCATTCTCCCTTCCTCTCTGAAATCAATAAATCAATATATTTTTTTAAAAAATGGTGCAGTTGCTGACATTTGGCGATTCCTCAAAAACTTAAACATAAGGTTACCATAGGACCCAGCAATTCCACTGCTAGGAATATAGCCCCCCAAATGGAACACAGGTGTTCAGACAAACCTTGTACACGAATGTTCATAGCAGCACCATTCACCGTTGCCAAATGGTGACAACAAACGGAATGTCCATTAGTGGATGAATGGATAAACAATACATGCTCTGGCCACACAATGGAATATTACTCAGCCATCAAGAAGGAATGCAGCTCTGACACTCGCTATACATGGATGAACCTCGAAAACATCATGCCAAGTGACAGGAGCCAGACAAAAAGGCCACATAATCCATGAATCCCGTCGATATGAAATGTGCAGAGCAGGCAAAGCCACAGAGGCAGAGAGCAGATCAGTGGCTGCCAGGGCTTAAGCAGTGATGGCGAACCTATGACACGCGAACTCATTTTTTTGGTTGATTTTTCTTTGTTAAATGGCATTTAGATATATAAAATAAATATCAAAAATATGTCTTTGTTTTACTATGGTTGCAAATATCAAAAAATTTCTCTATGTGACACGGCACCAGAGTTAAGTTAGGGTTTTTCAAAATGCTGACACGCCGAGCTCAAAAGGTTCGCCATCACTGGCTTAAGGGGAGGGGAGGGGAGTGACAGTCCCTCCTGGGGACAGGCCTCCTTTAGGGTGATGGAAACGCTCTGGGACTAGAGAGAGGTGCTGGTGGCACAACAGTGCGAATGCACTGGATGCAGCTGAATTGTTTATATTTAAATGGTAAATTTTGGCCCAGGCTGGGTAGAGTGTCGTCCTGACACGCCAAGGTTTTTAACTGGTTAACTGGTCAGGGCACATGCAAGAAGCAATCAGTGGATGCATAAATAAGTGGATCACCGTATTGATGTTTCTCTCTCTCCCCCACCTTCCTCTCTCTCTCTCAAGTCAGTTAAAAGATAAAACGGTAAATTTTTATGTTATGTAAATTTCACTGCAATTTTTTTTTAAAAGTTCAGCTCTGCCCTTGGGTTCAAGGAAAGGAAATGTCGAGGAGCAGTTGGGGGAGATAATGGCATGTCAGCAGCACCTGTGAGAAAAACTTCAGGTTCCGTTGGGTTGATATGACTCAGCAGGGGGCAGGGGTGGGGCCTGGGATGCGGTGAGTCTTTGCTGCATCAACAGAGGTATAGGGTCCAGATAGAGCAGTGGTTCTCAACCTTCCTAATGCCGCGACCCTTTAATACAGTTCCTCATGTTGTGGTGACCCCCCACCATAAAATTATTTTCGTTGCTACTTCATAACTGTAATTTTGCTACTGTTATGAATCGTCATGTAAATATCTGATATGCAGGATGTATTTTCATTGTTACAAATTGAACATAATTAAAGCATGGTGATTAATCACAAAAACAATATGTAATTATATATGTGTTTTCTGATGGTCTTAGGCGACCCCTGTGAAAGGGTCGTTCGACCCCCAAAGGGGTCGCGACCCACAGGTTGAGAACCGCTGAGATAGAGGGACGGAGGTTTCCTGGCCAGACCACAGCACAGGAGTTGGCTTCACATCTAGGGAGGAAGGTCAAGGACAAAGTGGGACTTTGGGGAGGGGCTCAGCAGAGCTGAGCAAAGCTGAAAGCCCATCCCTTTGAGGAGAAATAGTGCCGTGTGGGCTCTAGAGTTGGGCTGGCTGTGTTCAAATCCCAGCTCTGCCACTTACCAGCTGTGTGACCTGGGCAAGCCCCGTCTCCCCTCTGAGCCTCAGTGTCCTCATCTGTAAAATGGCACAACAGTAGCATCTGTTCCACAGCATGGAGGAGTTGTCAGGCTGCCTGGTTCCCTGGGCCTTGGGCCTGTGGTCACCCTGGGTTCAAGGGGAGCCGGCAGCCTGTGGGAAGGGGCCTGGCCTCTCAGAGACATGAGGGACAGGCGCCCAACCCCTTCTCCCTTGCCCCTTCGTCCAGCTGTGGAACCTCAAAATCAAATTGGGGACACAGGCAGAGTGGCAAGAAATTCAAGTCACTGACACCCACACACACCTTCCCAGCGGAGGCGGACGCAGTGCCCTCTTGTTCCAGCTTCCAGGCTGTAAACAAGTGTCTATTTAGTGTCACGGTTCTCCCATTTTTATGCTTTTCGTTGGTGATTTTGCTGTTTAAAAAGGCCCCAACCGTAGTGCTGAAATGCTGTCCATATGCCGTAACGGAAAAAATACGTTAGATGAACTTCATTCAGGCGCGAGTTACAGCGCTGATGGCTGCGAGTTCAATGTAAACGAATCAGCGATATATATTAAACAAGATGTCTTTCAACAGAAACACGCACAAAGCACGGTTATGTATTGGCCCGCTGATGACAATGTGACCAGGGGCTCGCAGGAGCCTGGCCCTGTGTTTCCTGGAGGAGCGAGGGACGGTATTTGCTAATTCAGGATGCAGCCAATTTACATATTATATGTAAATATTACATGTAAATATGTTATATGTGCAAGTATACAATATATGTGCAAGTATGCAAAACTACTACATGTAAATATATTATATGTATATTTACATTTATATATTTATACTAGAGGCCCGGTGCACGAAATTCATGCGGGGGGGGGGGGCGGGGGGGCCCCTCACCCCCGCCTGCACCCCCTCCCA
>NW_005353498.1:203379-203980 GCF_000412655.1 Myotis brandtii | reverse complement strand
GCCTGGTCACCCCCCCACTGCCCCCCTGTCAGCCTGGTTGCCCCTCACGGCCCCCCCGCCAGCCTGGTCGCCCATGCAGCCTGCTTGTTCAGTCTCACTAACCCCCCTGCCGGCCTGGTCATAGGCAGACATCTTGTGAGGGGGTGAGGGTTAATCTGCATATTACCTCTTTATTATACAGGAGGATTATGTATAAATTTTAAAATATACTGCATATCTTTTTTGCAGTTACTTAAAAAATGTTTTTTAAATACGCTTTTATTGATTTTAGAGAGAAGAAGGGAGAGAGAAACATCAATTGGAATGGGACCCGAAATCTGCCACCTGCAACCTGCAGCCTGGAATGTGCCCTGACCAGGAATCGAACCAGCAACCCTTTGGTGCACAGGTGACGACGCTCAACCACCGGAACCCCACTGGCCGGGGCTGTGACGCATTTCTTTAAACCCTGTTCCAAGCCCGTGTGGCATTGGGTTGAAATGTCTCTATGTCTCTTTAACGTACAGCTTCTCCTCTCTCCTTCCCCTCCCCTCCCCTCTTTGCTCTTTATGTGCCGAGGAACTGGGTCCCTTTTCCTGCGTTTCCCTCTGGTCTGGACCTC
>NW_005353498.1:201954-203246 GCF_000412655.1 Myotis brandtii | reverse complement strand
TTGCTCAGGGACTCAGGGTTGCTCAGGGACTCAGGGTTGATTTCTAGTGTGTGGCGCCTTGGCTTCCCTCCCTGACACACTCAGTGTCACTGGGATTGGGACCTCGGCCGGACCCTTATCATCATATTCCATTGGCACCGCCTCCCAGGAACTCCGCCTGCAACTACGACTTCTCAGGGGTCTTTGGGGCCGGACAGCTGTCCCTTGGAGCCTGGTTCCCCCGGGACCAGGGTGATGACAGTGACGGGGGAATCCTGCCCAAGCTGGGCCGCACCATCTTTATTTAGAACGTTGATAGTTTCTTTAAATTTTTTCAAATAGCTATTGATTTATTTTTCCCATCACCATGTATCCCCCATACTCTCCTCCACCTCTACCCATCCCCTCCTCCCACAATCATCACACTGTTGTTCGTGCCCATGAGTTCTTTCTCTCTCTTTTTTTAAACATTTTTGTTTAATCCCTCCACCCCCAGCCCTTCCCCAGCTGTCAGCCTGCTCTCTAGCTAGGACAGTGGTTCTCAACCTTCCTCATGCCGCGACCCTTTAATACAGTTCCTCATGTTGTGGTGACCCCCAATTTCATTGTTGCAAATTGAACATAATTAAAGCATAGTGATTCATCACAAAAACAATATGTAATTATATATGTGTTTTCCGATGGTCTTAGGCGACCCCTGTGAAAGGGTCGTTCGACCCCCAGGTTGAGAACCGCTGATCTAGGAGTCTGTCTCTATTTTGCTTGTTAGCTCATGTAAGTGAAATCAGGTGGCACTTGTCTTTCTCTGACGGGCTTATTTCACTTAGCACAGTGTTCTCCGGTCCATCCATGCTGTCGCGAAGGGTGGCATTTCTTTTCTACGGCCGAGTGGTGTTCCATGGTGTACATGCACCACCGCCGTCCAGGCCACCCGCCTGCTGACGGGCACTGGGGTGGCTCCCACGTCTCGGCTGTTGTAAACAAGGCTGCAGGGATGACGTTTCTTCATCCTGGAAGTTTCTGTGCTCACTTTGATTTTTACATAGATTGCATTACACGGTCTCTTTCTTGCAGAGGCAGGTTTTTTATAGCACCCTGGGCCTCCCACCGCCCCTCTCTGGGCCCCCTAACTTTGTTCCTCATCAGCCTGGGGGAGTAATAACAATCTCTCTTCCCCCTTCAGGGTTGGGGTGAGGCCCAAGGAACCCACAGGCAGGGCAGTGTGTTTTGCCCGCCCCCCCCAGGATGAGGTGCCCTGGAAGGGAAGTGGTTCAAGGGGGGAAATTGAGAAAGAAGAGGGGTCAGTGGGGCAG
>NW_005353498.1:189682-201873 GCF_000412655.1 Myotis brandtii | reverse complement strand
GGGTGGGGGGTGGGGGGGGGACAGAGGCCTTGGGCACATTGCTGCTGTCCCTGTCGGGTCGCAGTCCTGTTTCCCGCCTTCCTCTCGGTCTAAAGACCCCAGGTTTCCAAAAACCAATGCCCCTTGGTTCTCTGAGTTTCCTGAGCACCTACTATGTGTCAGGCGCGGCCCCCCCACCCAGGGGACACAGCAGTGGGCAGGACAGACCCAGTCCTGCCTCATGGAGTTGATGTTCCAGGGGGAGGGACTCTGATCATTTGATTACAAGTCATGGTAGAGACAGGAAATTATATAAACAGGGCAGTGAGAGAGGGGGGCTCTGGGAGCTACTTTAGTCACAGGGGAGGTGGGGCGCTAAAGGAGCCTCTCCCAAGAAGTGACATTTGAGCTGAGGCCTGAAGGAGGTGAGGAAATCCCCTGAGTAAGGATCTGGGGGAAGGGCACTTCAGGCAGAGGGAACAGCACATGCAAAGGCCCTGGGGTAGGCAACAAGCTGGGCTTCTAAGGAGCCACAAGGCTGCAGAGTGTGCGACCCAGGCAGAGAGGGCGAGGTGGGTGGTGGGAGGAGATGGGCAGAGGTTTGCCAGAAACTTTGGGGAACCAGGAGATCCGTTCAGGGGAAAGCAAAAGCCATGCTCACCTGGCTTCCAGACACAATTTCTCATAGAGCTGCCTTGCTGGGGCCCACTGGCTGCCTCTGAAACCGCCCCCCCCCATGCCCCCAAAGGGCTGGCCTTCCTCTGAAGAGAGAGCACCTAACACATAATAATAGTCATGGTGGTGACATGGATAGGAATGCATCATCGGAGCAGAGGCGGAATTTGAACCCAGGCCTTGCCTGTTGGCAATAAGCATTTCTTTGAGGTCAAACGAATAGCTGCTATTCAAGACTCACTGATTCAGGCAGAAGCCCAAGTAACATCTGATTAGGAGACAAAGGCAAAGGGAATTTATGAGAAAGGGAAGGGGAACATTACATCAGTCGGAGGAAGGCATTGCTGTAGGTGCAGATAACATAGCATAGGGAGGCTAATTCTAGACCATGTTTTTAAGTTTCCGTCCTGTAGTCAGAGTCCTGTGGTCATCATATCTGCTTTCTTGTTATCTTTGCAAATCGTTCTCTGGGGCACAAGTTTGCTGAGGCCCAGTCCGCAGGGGTTGAGGTATAAGACGTGCAAGCTCCGACTCCATTTATTATTGTTCTGGACGCCTCGCCCTTGACTGTCCCTCGATGCCGTCCTCCAGGCTCCCACGTTCTCTCTTCCTGAACTGGAGAGGTGCCCGCCTCCCCACCTTGGAGCTGTGTCCTGAGAAGCACAATTGTCCCCACTGCTTGGGAGCCAGTTGTCCATGCCAAGGGGTGGGGCAAGGGAGGCGGTGATGTCTATCACGCCGGGTCACCCCTGGTTTCAGGTGTGTGGGGTGAAGGAAGAGTCCCAGGACCCCATACCTGGCCCAGGATGGACATGTGTATCCTGGAGGCCTTCTCAGAGGTGGCATCCAAACTGAGGCCTATTCCCAAGCAGCCATACTGGGAGGGGTCTTGCTAAATGCTGCGTCCCAGGCCCAGCCTGGAGCTGTGGTCAGGCTTAAGAAGGCCCAGTGTTTTTACACCCCCTCCCCCTCCCCTCTCCCCTCCATTCCTCCTTGCAGGAGATGTCGCTGATCAGGCCCTGGGCTCAGGGGGTGGTCCTTGAACCACAGGAACAGAGCTCCTGGCCGGGAGGAAAGGGTCCTTTTTCATTTTTTCCCTCTGGTTTTAGGACTATCTGAAGGCAAGAGGTGGTGGGCAATGGGGCTGGGAGCCTGGGCAGGCCTTGGGGGAGGGGGTGTCCCCAGGATCACACTGCTCAAGCTTGGCCTCTCGGAGGTGGAAGGTGGGGCTGGACCCAGCCTGACACCTCCCCAAGTACAAAATTTTCTTTGGAGTTTCAGGGTTTATTGTGAAAACGCACCTGATTTTTTCCCTTGACTCCTTGACATTTTCTTGTTAACTTTACGATAAAACCACATGTCATTTCCTCCTGGAATTTGTGGGCACGGTTCCCCCAGACTCGCTTCCCTAGTCATTTAGCAAATAGTTACGGAGCCCTTGCTGGGGGCAGGGACGGTCAAAGCCACATTCCTAAGGGGCTCTCTGGCCAGTGGGAGATGGGTTCCAGGAAACAGACACAACATCTAATTGTGCCGGAGTCGGGGAGGGCTCTTCCAGGGGGTGAGAGGCCAGCGGGAACGACACCAGCGGAGGGAACAGCCAGTGCAAAGGCCCTGCACCTCGCAGCCGTCCGGTGCGGCTGGCGATGTCAGCCCCATTGCCCAGTGAAGGTTCTGCTGTTGGAGGACCCCCAGGGGGACAAAGCAAAGCTGCTCTGACTCCTCACAGCCAGGCTGTGCCAGCGGCACGGGGAAGCCAGCCAGACAGGCGGGCAGGCGGCGGCCCTCAGAGGAAGTGGCTTAGCAGGTAGACAGGTAGTAGATTTGCGGAAACCCCAGGCTGGGCCTGGCATCGAGGCAGGCGGGGGGCCCGGCGCTTGATGCCACAGCTGAGGGGCAGCCCCTGGCACCTGGCACTTTGGAGGAGGGGGAGAAACAGCCGGGGAGGTTGGGGTTCCCAGCGGAGGCTCACCTGGTGCTGGCTTGGGTGACGGGGAGCTCACTACCTCCCTCCTTCAGTACCGCACAGTATGTCTCTCACTGGGCGGTTTGGCTCTGCCTCCTGCGCTTTTGTTTTTACGTTTTATTGAGACCGAAATGCACGTACCATACGACGCTGCCCATTTAAAGCGCCCGATTCAATGGCGTTTAGGCATTCGGAGTGGCGCAGCCATAACCAGGCTCCATTGGGGAACGTTTCGCCATCTCAGGACGCACCCTTACCCTTTAGCTGTCACCGTCCCTCCCCCACTCAGCCCTAAGCAGCCACCCATCTCCTCTCCCGCCCTAGGGATTTCCTATTTCTCGATGCTGCTGCCGGTTCAGCCCCCGCCTGCTCATCCCTGCCGGGGGCTTCTCCCTCAGGCCCACCCTCTGGGGTGATGGCTCCCACCCTCTGGGGTGATGGCTCCCACCCACTGGGGTGATGACTCCCACCCTCCCCACTTCACAGATGAGGAAACTGAGGCTCAGAGAGTGCACACCACGTGTCCCATCACAGGGCCCAGGCAGAGAGCTGGGCTTGGAACCTCACCCTTGCTCTTCACCTCCTGCCTTAAACTCTGCAACGTTCCCGCTGCCCTGGAGCCGAGCCCCAGCTCATCAACCGGAACCTGCCGGGTGGTCCTCGCCTCCAAGCCTTTGCCCACGCGGGTCCTTCTGCCTGGAGAGCCCTCCCCACGCTCAGCAGCTAACCCTCGCTCAGGCCCCAGGACCCTCTCCTGGCGTTCCTTCTTCCAGGGGACCTCCCCTCTCCCTAGCCCTGACCCCTGACTGGCATCGGGGGAAAAAAATCTTAAAAAGAAGCTCTGTAAACAAGTCATTAGATGCATGCAAGGCTCTAATCGGCCAGAATCGTGATGAGGGGCCCGATAACCCCCTGTTTTCTGCCAACTACCCTGTGATGACACGGGCCAGCTCTTCTGAGAAGCACACGCAGAGAGAGGCCCCAAAACCGCCCTCAGCCCGCGGCTGATAGCAGATAGCAGCCCCCGCGCTGTGGTTTTCGCAGCGATCAGACTTGTGGCACCGGGTCTACCGAGCAGGGAGAGATCAAAACAGTCCCGGGCCCTGCCGTGGTCAGGAGCGGGCAGCGTCCGGGTGCTCAGGGACCCAGCGTGAGGCAGGCCTCCCGTGCTCGCGGGGAGCTTTGGGTTGGGAGCTTTTCCTGTCCATTTTACAGATGGGGAAACTGAGGTCCTATCCTCCCCACATGCCCCCTCTCCTGGGTCTCTGGCTTGGTGAAGTGGCGTCATTGCCAGATGGGTCTGAAACACCCTTTGCTTCATAGACGGGGTATGGTAGTCGTGGAATAAACCCCCGCCAGGGAGAATGTGTGGGTTGTTGGGGGACTGACTGGCAGGAAGTGCCAGCAGCTCAGGTTCCACTGTGCGTGACAGTGGCCTCTTTTCTGTTCATTCTTCCTGGGTTCAGGCTTGAGGCCGACAGGAGTTGGCCAAGGCCTCCTGCCTGGAGAGGCCGACTGAGCGCAGTCCTGCTGGAGGCGGAGGCTTGGTTCCAGGATGCATTCGTTCATGCTGTTCCATGCAGTTTCACACTGTTCCAGTTGCCTCTGGAAGGCACACGCAGGCCTGAATTCCCCGCACCCTGGGGCCTCCAAGGGCAGATACAAAGGCCCTGGAGCTCCAAAGGCAGAGCTGGGCCTGTGGTTTGCCTTCCCACTTTCAGCAAATATTTTCCGAGCAGCTGTCATGTGCGGGGTCCTGTCCTGGCTGTGCCCACGGGCATGTTCGGAAAAAAATCTGAACCCCTCACTGAGGCCCACAAGGCCCAGCGGTCTGGTCCTGGCCACCCTCTGACCTCATTTCCCCCCAGTCCTACCCCACCGGCCTCCTCGCTGTTCCATGATCACACCAGGCCTCAGGGTGTGATTGGCTGTTCCTTCTGCCAAGAATGCTGTTCCCTTGGGCACCCCCTCACCTCCTGCAGGTCTCAGCCTGAAGGAGGCCTTCTTGGCCTTCCCAGCCATGACAGCCCTTCGGTTCCCACACATTTTGCGGATCCTGATCCACTGTTTTTGTATCACAGAGATTTTACCTGATGTCATTCTGAACATTTATACATCCTCTCCTCATTGACAAGAATTCTTGTCCGGCCCTGGCCGGTTTGGCTCAGTGGATAGAGCGTTGGCCTGCGGACTGGGGGGTCTCAGGTTCGATTCCGGCCAAGGGCACATGCCTGGGTTGCGGGCTTGATCCCCAGTAGGGGACTGGCTGGAGGCAGCCAATTAATGTTTCTCTCTCTCTTCCCCTCTTCCTTTCTCTCTGAAATCAATAAAGAAATATATATGAATTCTTGTCCGTCTTGCCCTCTGCTGTACCCCCAGCAGAGCACACAGCGGCTGCATAGTAGGTGCTTGTGAATGGATGGGTGGAGTCTGATGGGCTTGTGTGAGGCGGAGAGGAGGCTGACGGGGTTGGGGCGGTCAGCTGGGGCCTCCGAGCTGACACTGAAGACAAGGAGTGAAGAGCTTGCTCCCTGGGAGGCGGGGCTGGGACAGAGCCCCCGGGAACAGCAAGGTGAGGCGGCCCAGGGTCCCCAGGCCCGGCCCAGCCCTGCGTTCTGAGATGATTCTTTTTCTGTTTGCCACCGCGGGATCTGGGGAGTCGATGTGTGTTTATGTCCAGAGGATGATTTCAATAAACATTTCCTTTTGGAATGATTTTAAGCTTCTTGACAAGTCACTCGGGCGTTCCGGGAGCCCCGTCCACCCTCCCTGCTTTGAAAAGCACATTTCCCAGCACCTTCTCCGAACCTGAGGGACCGGTGCTGGCGTGCTCACGTCACTGCGGACTGAGCGCCAGGCTTTAAGAATGCCACCAGCTTTCCCACGGGGTCCTGTATGCGCCCCGGGTCCCACACTGCACTCGGCTCCTTGTAAAAGCGTGGATTTCATGTGTCGGAAATCCGGTGGTGGAGCCAGCGAGGGCTTGAGTGGAGGCTGGGCTGTGTCTGCAGACCCCTGTGAGGCTGCCCTTGGGCAAGGGGTCCTCAAGGTCAGGGGCAGGCTGGCGAGGGCCCAGGAGAACCCGGAGGCCCCGTCCGAGGAAGAATCTCCTCACCCCAGGGCTGTCGGGCTGAGGGTCCCCACGGCGGCCCTGTGGGTGGTGGGCACCCTGTCCTGGGAGCACGTAAGGAGGCTCCTCGCCGGCACAGCGACGCTGGACAGGGTGCCCTCCGACCCCAGACCTCCCGCCCAGGGCTCTGGTTCCCAATCGGGGAGAACTCCTTGGCGCTCACCTGCCCCATTTCCCCCGAGATCCACCCTCCTCCCTCCCGGCCTTCGAGGCTGAGGAGCTGAGGTCCCCTCGCCGAGCCTCAGTGTTCCTGTCGGTAAAACAAGGGCTCCAGCCGTAACCGGTTTGGCTCAGTGGATAGAGCATTGGCCTGTGGACTGAAAGGTCCCAGGTTCGATTCCTGTCGGGGGCATGTACCTTGGTTGCAGGCACATCCCCAGTAGGAGGTGTGCAGGAGGCAGCTGATCCATGTTTCTCTCTCATCGATGTTTCTAACTCTCTATCCCTCTCCCTTCCTCTCTCTAAAAAATCAATAAAATATATTTTAAATAAAAACAAGGGCTTCATGTCACACCCAATAGAACGGCATCAAAGGCAAAAACGAGCACATGTTGGTGAGGGTGTGGAGCCGGGACCCGCCTGCGGGGCCGGGAAGAAGGTGAAAAGGCTCCGTGGCTGTGGGAGAGCCTGGCAGTTCCTCAAAAGATGGAACATGGAGCCACCGTCTGACCCAGCAACTTGGCCCCAGGGATGGACACACGAGAAGGGAGGACAGGCGTCGACTCCACACCCTGTGCACAGTGCTCACAGCAGCCCCGGCAACGATCGCCCCGAAGCGGAGAAAACCAAACGTCCATCCGCGAGGGGACAGGTAAACACAAGCGGCCCGTCCACGCCATGGGGGTCGCTCAGCCGCACAAAGGAGTGAGGCGCTGGCCCGCGCCCCAGCGTGGAGGGACCTGAGGCATGAGGCCGAGCGACAGGAGCCAGACACGAGTGACCACATGGCATGTGATTCTATGTATGTGGCATGTCCAGAGCAGGCAAACCCACAGACAGAAAGCAGAGGAGTGGTTGCCAGGGGCTGGGGGAGGCATGGGGCGAGGCCGCCAATGGGGACGGGGCCTCCTTTGGGTGATGGAATGTTCTGGATCTAGCTAGAGGTGGTGGTAGTGCAACACAGTGAATGTTCTGAAAACCGCTGAATTGTACACATTAAAATGGTAATGAATTTTATCTCAATTAAAAAAAAAATCCGAGCTAGCCTCTGTGATCATCCCTCAAGCAGGGGACTGGCAGTCCACATGGTCCCTCCCCTGCCTCTGGCCCAGCAGCCGGGCAGTTCAGAAGAGGGTGGACGCTGGAAGCCGCTCTAGTCAGGGCGACGGGATGTCCATCTGCCTTCCTACCCGCCCCCAGGCTGGAGGGGTGAAGGGGGAAGTGGGGCCTTTCATGGTCTCTAGGCCCCTGGATTTGCATCGACCACTTTTACATAAAAATCTTTCCAGGCTGGGCCCAGTGGGCCCTGAAGCCGGCCCAGGGGCAGCAGGGCTGTGCATGGCAGGGGGTGGGGGGAGGGCCTGCAGGAGGTTCTGCAACACCAGCCCAACCCACCGGTTCCCTTTTTAGAGGAATGTTATCACTGCTGCTTCTTAGAAAGAACCGAGGTGGGGGGGGGCGGGGGTGGGGGGAGATCTGCCAGTCCCTGTCAGACCCTGAGGGCTGCTTCTGCCCTACCTTCCCCTTGTGGGGGTGCAGACCAGAGCCCCAGCTCAGGGTGCAAGGCGAGGATGGGGTGAGGGGGAGATGACAGTGACCAACTACCAAGCACTTTCTTTGTCCCCGGCTTTCCGTGTGCCATGGGCTACCTCCTGGGACTCCCGTAAGAGAACAGGGGGTTCGTGTGATGGCCAGACTGAAGCCAGGCTGGGCAGAGCAGGCTGATAAAGCCCCCCACCCGCCCTGCCCCCTGTGAGATAAGAGGGGTGGGCGACCTGCCATTGTTTATTCAGAGCCCCTCCGGTGCCAGGGTCTGGGCTGGAAGCCAGAGATGCACTAGGGTGATGGGGTGGGGTGGCAGCATGGTCCCCGATCCACAGTGAGGGGCCGAGCCCCGGAGGCTGGGAGGAGGGCTGGGTGGCGACCGGCCCCTGCTTGGCACGAGTGGGCGTCCCCCGGCAGGCGCTTCCGTCGCTCTCTCTTTCCTGCTTCAGTTTCACCCCCATGGGCTTGAATTTGCATTATTGGAACATGGTTTTCTTTTTAAAACTCCCGCCTTCTGCCCTCTCTGCAGTCTTTTTTGGTACGGGATTGGGGGGGGGCACCCCTACCCAAGGTCCCCCACACGCAAAGGATTTCCTCCTTGGCTTTGGGCTTCTCAGAAGAGCCGTCTTTGCGGTCCCCGGGTATGAAATGCCCTTTGGGCTGGCCAGGTGCCCTGGCGCTGGAGGAGCCCGCTGGACTCACAGCCTGTTGAGCACCCCCTGCAATGGGTCCAGAAAGGACCCCTCTCAGCCTTCCCAGGCCCCATTTTACAGATGGGAACACCGAGGCCAGTGAGTTCAGACAGGGACTCGAACCCAGGACGCCTGACTGCTTCTTAGGCATAAGGATCCCTCCTACCCCTCAGGCCCACAGCCTGTTGGACTGGAAGGAAAGAGGCCTGAGAGTCAGGCCAGGCTCGCGTGGCATCTCCACCACTACATGTGGCCAAGCAGCTGGGCCTCATTGGACCTCAGTTTTCCCCTCTGGCAAATGGGCTGAACACTCTTCACTCACTCCTATTTGTGGCTTCAATGGCCTTTGCACAGGTCCATCCCAGGTTGTCAGCCTCCACTTGGTGGCATTGCTTTTGAGGCTCCGGGTGGCCAGTCCCTGCCTCCCATAGCAACCACACAGGCCCCTGCAGATCCTCAAACACCTCAGACTCGTCCGGGACCTCAGGCCTTTGCACCTGCTGGGCCTGCTGTCTGGAATACACTTCCTGCATCCTTCCGTGCCTCCAAACTTCCTCTACTTACGGCCTAATTACTTGTCAGCCTCAACTTGATGTCAAACTGCCTCCTTTTTTCCCTTTCTTCTTTTGTATTTTGTTCAAAGATAACTATAGGCATAAAAATGCCTAAATCCTTAAGTCCACAGCTTGATAAAATGTTTGCAAAGTGAATGCACCCATGTGCCCAGCACTCAGATCAAGAAACAGAACATTCCCAGCCTAACCCCCTCCTGCCAAAGCTCCCACGTGGACTCAGCATTTTGCATTGATGATTAATGACTAGATGAGGGGGCGCTGTGCCTGTGATAAAGCTGCCCAACAAGTTCCTGAGCCCATGGGTTCCATTAATAAAGGTATAGACTCCAGAATGAGGGAGGTGATTTCCCTCCCCATTCTGGGCTGGTCAGAGCAGGCAGGCAGCTGTCCCTGCCACAGACTGATATCCCTGCAGCAGACTGATGGCAGCAGGTTTGGAGAAGACCATTGCAGTCTTCCATAACACTACCAGAGTAGTTGTGTGTGTGTGTGTGTGTGTGTGTGAGTGTGTGTCTCTGTGTGTGTGTGTGTGTGTGTGTGTGAGTGAGTGTGTGTGTGTGTGTGGATGTGTACACTTTCAAGTGGTACCCTGGGAGAAGGCACTGGTGGCTTTAAGATGTTTAACCCGGAGAAGGACAGACGCAGGCCCTGTCACCTGTTGCAGGTGTCTAGATGGCAGAGCAGGGCAGGATGGGCCCTGAGAGAGGCACCAACTTTCACCCGGCAGTTTCTAAGCCACAGGCCAGGCTGCTTCGAATGGCAGTGAGCATCCTGGCAGGAGAGACACGCCAGCTGATGTCTCCTAGGCAGCAAGCTGAGCAGGAGCTTATGACTATGGGCTGGGACAGTGTAGTCTTTTTTTTATTTTTTACATTTAATCACCTTTATGTATTTGTTTTTTGTTTGTTTGTTTTTGTTAATCCTCACCCGAGGATATTTTTCCATTGATTTTTAGAGAGAATGGAAGAGAGAGAGAAAGACAGAAATAACAATGTGAGAGAAACACATGGATTGGTTGCCTCCTGCAGGAGCCCTGACCAGGGAGGAGCCTGCAACCGAGGTACGTGCCCTTGACCGGAATCGAACCCGGGACCCTTTGGTCCGCTGAGCCAGACCGGCTGGGGCGACAGGGTAGTCTTGTTCCTTCCCCCCTCCAGGACTGAGGAGGACCGCAGGGAGCACACAGCTATGATGAGGCCTTTCCCCGGGAGAAAGATGAAAGCCCAGAGCTGGACAGTGACCTGTCCAAGGTCATTTGGCCAAACCCAGCTTTCCAGGCACAGGCCTGGCGTGGAGCTCTGGCTGTGGGCGGAGTCAGGGTGGGTTATATCTGGCACGGCCGTTCCCTCTCGCCGGCTGCAGCTGCCCCGGGTGGGGACGGCAGGCCATGCTCCAGCACCCGCCCTGGCAAGGGGCCTGCAGGTGCCGGGCCCGCCATTTACATAGCCATGCTTGGCCTCCTCCGCCTGGCCTGCTGTCCTGCCCCCTCGCCTCTCCCCAGGAAAAGGTCAGGGGCTGAGAGCGGGAGCTGACTCCGAGCCCCAGTGAGCGCTTGAGTATTTTTATTTCACTTCTGCGTTTCACTTTTACTCGTCCCGGGTGAGAGGTGCCTGTTAGCCGGTCCCAGGTGATGGTTATTAGGCCCTGGGGGCTTCATTCTGTGCTGACCAGGGCTGGGGCCGGGGAGCAGGTGGACCTGGTTTGAATCCCAAACCCGTTACCCGCTGACCATGTGATCTCTGGAGCCACTCAGCCCCAGGAGGACACCCCGGGCCCGTGTTCCAGAGACCCGGTCTCTGGGCCTCACTGTCCTCCTCGGTGAACAGGGAATAACCGCGACCACGGTTTTGTCGCTTTGCCTCTCTGACCCAGCACTTGTGCGGGTCTGGCCAGCTGGGGCTGGTCCGGGGGGCTTGGCTGGGCTGGGGGAGGGGAGGAGTCCTGGAGAGACCTGGACCCGTTGTATGTCCTTGAATTTGAGAAACTTGAGCTTGTATAACGACCTCATCATGAGGATGGTTTAAAATGCAGGTTCCTGGGCCCTGCCCAGGGCTGGGTGGGCCCCTGGGTGTCAGCAGGTGCCACCTCAGGCCCAGAAGCGCCAGGCAAGGCCCTGGGACCCATGAGTGTGTTTGGAGTTAAGTCCGTGTTTCCTGGGGCAGGACCGGGGCCGGGGTGGGCGGTGGGGAGGAGAGGACTGAGGCACAGAGAGGTAGGCACTGCCCGCGTCGCTCAGCAAGCAAGCGGCTGCACAGGGACTGAACGGGGTCGGCTTGAGCCCGAGCCGGCGCCCTGCCCTCTGCCCTGCTCTGCGCTCCCACGTGCCCGTCCCAGCAGCCACAGGGCCAGCCGGCTGCTGGGGAACGTGAAGCCCTGCGCTTCCCCGGGAACAACTGGGAGCCGGGTTGGGGTTTATATAGTGGCTCCCAAAATATCTGGCCACGGATTGGCCAACGCGGGGGAGGGCGCGGCTGGCCAGTGCTGTGGCTTCCTGTCCTGCCAAGCTGTTTCCTGCTGATAGCCAGGCCTAGTGGCCGTATCTGTGACCCTGAGGCCACGGGGGGAGGGACAGCTCCCCCCAGGAGGGGACAGGCTGTTCTGGCCTGGGCAGGGGCCGCAGGGGGCCCGGGTGAGCAGCCGGAGGGGGGTGGTCGGTCATTCCGTACAAGCCTGTGGAAGGAGCACTGTACTTGGAGTCCACCTGAGTTGTGGCTGTGGGTTAAATGGCTGTGTGCTCCTGGGAAGTCGGCCCCTCTCCAAGTCACCCTCACTCATCAAGCGGGGATCGTGTGTCTCCATTTTCCTTCCACACCTCCACCTCTGGCCCCCAGCCCCCAAGGAGCCCCAAGTTTGGGGGAGACAGAGGACCTCTGATGCTTTTCAAGGGATGTGAGAAAAATGTAGAACTTTGTTCAATAAATCAGTGCTGTCTCCATCGGGCCTGAGCCATTTGACTCTCCTGGTTGGAGGACACACGTGTGTGTAGAGCAGCGGTTCTCAACCTGTGGGTCGCAACCCCTTTGGGGGTCGAACGACCCTTTCACAGGGGTCGCCTAAGACCATCAGAAAACACATATATAATTACATAGTGTTTTTGTAATTAATCACTATGCTTTCATTATGTTCAATTTGTAACAATGAAATTGGGGTCACCACCACATGAGGAACTGTATTAAAGGGTCGCAGCATGAGGAAGGTTGAGAACCACTGGTGTAGAGGGACAAATGTACATGTGTGAGTATTCACTGCAGCACGATTCACGTAGCCAAAAAGCAGAAATGCAACCATGTCCACCCACACGGTGGAATATTACTCAGCCATAAAAAGGCACCAAGCACGGACACACGCTTCAACACGGGCTGAGCGAAGCCAGACACAAGGGCCACATGCTATACGATCCTATCCATACGAAATGTCCAGAACAGGCAAATCCATAAGCACAGGGAGCAGATGAGTGGCTAGAGGCTGGG
>NW_005353498.1:153193-189438 GCF_000412655.1 Myotis brandtii | reverse complement strand
GAGGACCTGCGGCTGCAGCTGGAGGGCCCGCCCCTGCTGTGCCGATGGCTGTGCTGAGGCTGCTGCCCACCAGTGCCAGTGCGTTAGCTGCCCCAGCACCCGACCCGTCCTGCACGTGTCCCCCGAGTCTCCCCACAGAATCCTCCCTGGGGGCAAAGGCCACCGTGAGCCCATTTCCCAGATGCTGGACTGAGGCTCAGGCGCCCTCGGTCACCCAGCAGGCGGGCAGCGAGCTGTGTGCGCAGAGCTCCCAGGCCTCCTGTTGGGCCTGGATCCCGGGCCCTCCCTCCCGAGCAGCGGTCTGGTGGGGGCTGCAATGTGACCTCAGGCCCCACACACACCCGCTCACGTGGCCGGGCTCCTGCCGCCCATGGCCTTCTGGGAAGCAGTGCCAGGTGCAACCTGTTTCTCTTGGAAGGCTCAGCGCCAGGATGGGGTGGGAAACGCGCTCTGCGGGGCGGGCAGCAGGGGATGGGCTGCCTACGCAGGAACTGCCGAGGGGCTGGGAACACTCTAGGCGGGAGGGGGGCGAGGGAGGGCTCCCAGCCCATGGTCTCAGGAGCTGGGACACGGCAGGCCCTGCTGGGTGACCATGGGCAGTCGCTTCTGCTTCCCAACCTCAGTTTTCATCTGCGAAACGGGCTTTATCACAATCATTGCCTCTCAGAGCAGATCTGAGGAAGGAAACAACTGAGGGGTTCAGCTGAGGGGGCACCCCACTTGTCAGACAGAAATGGGGACAGGGGGGCTGTTCAGGTGCTCGATGGGACACCCGGGAAACACTGGGTTTAAAAGCAAGCAGCCAACAGAATGGCAGTTCCTCAGAGAACTGAAAATAGAATCATGACGGATGAATGAATAAACAAAACGGGGTCCCTCCAGACAATGAAATATCGTTCCACCTTGAAAAGGAAGGGCATTCTAGCACCTGCTGTGACATGGACGAGCCTGAGGACGTTATGCTAAATGAAATAAGAAGGACAAACACCGTATGGTTCCCCGTCCTGTACCCGAGGTTCCTCGGGGAGTCAGATTCACGGACTGAAAGCAGACAGTGGCTGCCGGGGCGGGGGGGGGGGGGGGGGTGCGTGTTGACGGAGACAGGGTTTCTGTCTGGGAAGATGAAAGGGCTCTAGAGGTGGATGGTGTGACGGCTGCACAACAGTGTGAATGTACGTAATGCCACTGACCTGGACACTTAAAATGGTTAAAAAGGAAAGTAAGCTTTGCTCTGCATGTCTTATCACACTTTTTAAAAAGCAGCAATGGCCAGTGCGCTCAGTGGTTAGAGCATTGGCCCATGCACAGAAGGGTCATGGGTTTGATTCTCGGTCAAGGGCACAACCCTGGGTTGCAGGTTCAATGCCCGGCCCCGGTCAGGGCATGTGCAGGAGGCAACCAATTGATGTGTGTCTCTCACATTAATGTTTCTCTCTTTCTCTCTCTCTCTCTCTCTCTTCTCTCTCTCTCTCTCCCTCCCTCTCTCTCCCTCCCTCTCTCTCTTCCTCCCTCCCTCCCTTACACTCTTTCTAAAAATCAATGGAAAAACAGCCTAGGATGAGGATTAACAACAACAAAACAACAAAGCAAATGGCCCAATGACCCCTCCCATGGAACGGCTCTGGGCTCAGGCGGTACTAGAGGGATTTACTGGGCGTGTCCCTCTTATTAGAGGACTCCCTCCCTGTGTGCCTGGCAAGCTCCGGCCCATCCTACAAAACCCAGCTCCAATGCCCCTCCCTCAGGCAGCCCTCCCTGATTTCTGGGATAGAGCCTAGCTCTGCCATTGGCCCCACTGCCCTTCCTCTGGCTCACCCCTGCTCCCTTGGAGCTGGGGTATCTGTGCCTGGCTGCACCAAAGGGTGAGGCTGAGTGGGACGAGGGGTCAGGGAGTGGGGAGCCCTGCTTTGAGGGTGGGAGAGTGGGGGCAGCAGCAGGGGGAGGGAGGCTCAGGGGACCAAGACCCTTTTGCTCAATAGGCATTGCTCACTCCTCCCACACCCACATGTGCCCTGAGGAACCCAAGTATGGGGAAGGGAGCGGGACACGCATCACGCTGTGGTCAGGACCGGGCAGGGGCGAAGGGGCAGGAAGGGCCATCTGACTCTGGCTCGGTGACACTGGACCTTGACCTGGCCCTAGGAGGGATTAGGGTCCTGGGGGTGAAGGGGCGGAAGCAGAAAAGATCGTCCCTTCAAAGGCCAGGCTGAGAGTGAACGTGTATCTGTGCGTTGTACGTGCGTCTGTCTGTGTGCATGTTGCATCCACGTGTGTGCACACGTGTATGTGGCGTTTTTGAGGAACTGAATCGCCTGGTTGGGTGTGTTTATTGCCCAGAGTGTGTGGGAGGCCCCCCTACACTGCGCTCACCCCCATGACCTCCCCACCCACAGCCCTGCTGTTCTCAACCTTCTCAGCTCTCTAGATGCCCCCCAAATCTGACCTCTTCTCTCCATCCCCTCCCCCCACTCCTCCCTCCCTCCTGCCTGGCTCACCCCGTCCCACCCCCACCCCCCAGGGGAAGCTGTAAAATCCCAAACCCTCCCCTGCCACCCTGGGCTGGTGGTCTGCCCCTCCCTGCCCCCATCCAGCACCCCACGTGCCGTGAGCACCGAGATCACCTGTCACCCCATCCCACTCCCCCCAAGGGTTAGAGGTCAGAGGAGCCGGACTGGGCAGGGACTCACTGGCCCGGTCAGGAAACAAGTGCTGGGAAGTCATCCAGAGCTGTAAGCTGGTGCCGGTCACAGGAGCAGCGCCTGGGTGTGAGCTGGACGAAGGGGCGCGTGCCACACGGGGAATGGGACTGGCAGGGCCTGTCCGGTGCAGCGGACAAAGGGCCTAGTTAGGTGGGTGCAGGAGGGGAGGCAACAGTCGGGGGAGGGGAGATTCGAAGGTGGGAAGGGCGGGAGCATCGCTGGTCAGTGTGAAGGAGGGGGAGCCTCGGGTTCCCTTTTGTGCTGTGGGATCGCAGGGCCGCACTCACCCCGGCAGGAGCGCTCCCCACCTCGGGGGAGGAGAGTTAGAGCCTGGCTCCGCTGGGGCCTCGGGCTCTGTGGTCCTTTCCTGGGCGGCAGGAGGACCTGGAGACATCCTTGGCTCCAGACGGAGCTGAGAGGGGTTCCGCTGAGGGATGAAGACGGAGCGCGTGGGAGGAAAACACGGGAGGTGGTGGCCAAGGCCGAGGACAGAGGCAGAGGCTTAAGAGGTGGGCGTGGCCCCACTTGGGACGCCGGCAGGGAGCCTGGCGGTGGGCGTGGGTGCCGTGGGCTGGCGCACGCATGAGGAACTCTCATTTCCTGCTGTGGGAGCTGAAGTGGTGCCATCGCCTCGGAAGACCGTGCAGCAGTGTCTGCTGAAGCGGAACGCGGCTCTCCCTCTCCCTGTCGCCCAGACATCCGCCAGGGCACGGACCCAGGACAGATGAACACAGGCAGCGGGCACGAGACCCCGCACACAGTGCTCAGAGCAGCCTTCTCCCTCGTCCCTCTGGACACAATAAAAATGCAAATGCACATCCACCGAACCGGGCAAACGGATGGCACTGAAGTTACGCCGTGGAATAGTATACAGCGAGGAAAAAGGGTGGGGACCGCGGGTGAGTCCTACAGAAACGATACTGAGCAAAAGCAGTCAGATCCTACCCAGAACCAACTGTGGTTCTGATGATCTGAAGTTCAAGGACAGGGGAAATGAACCAACACTGTGTCCAACAGGAGCTGGCTCTCTCTTGGGGGTGACACGGAGCCTCCCTGGGGGATGGGGTGGTGTGATGTGCCATCTGAGCGTACACAGGGGGGAAGACGCACCAGGCCACACACTGCAGATCGGAGTATTTGGCGCATTTTGTTGTGGTTATATCTCAACCCCAAAGTGAATTTGTACAGTCACTAAAACAAACAAAAAAACAAACAAAAATTGGTAGCACTTTAAATACGTGAAGTATTTAATGTCAGTATTATCTAGCATTTAAAATGTGCGGGTGATGATGTGAACAGAGTTAGATGCTGCTCGGAGGTGGGGCAAGGAAGGGAGGCTGGGCGGCTGGGGTCTCGGTGGGGAGGGGTCTGTGGTATGAGCGTCAGGGTAGAGCGGGTGGATGGGAGGGGCAGGTTGGCAGAGGAAAGGGCTCATCGAAAAGAACATGCCAGAGGTTTCCAGGCACAGTACTCGCAGTCTGGCCAGGAACCGTGGCCTTTGAGTCTTATAAAAATCAGTGAAATGCCTCAAAAAAGTTAAATGTGACCCAGCAATTCCCCTCTGGGTATAGACCCAAAAGAATGAAGGCAGGGACTCACACAGGCATTTTTACACTCATGTGCATAGCAACACTAGTCACAACAGCCCAAAGTGGAAACAGCCCAGATGTCTATCAACAAATGATGGGTAAGCAATATTTGGTAAAACGAAATATTACTTGGCTATAAAGAGGAATGAAGCACTGACACACTGTAATGTGGATGAACTTCGAAAACTCTGCTGAGAGGCCAGACACACAAAGCCACATGCTGTGTGGTTCCGTTTATATGAAATGCCCAGAATAAGCGAGTCCATTGACACAGGGAGCAGATGGGTGGCTGCCAGGGGACTGGGGTGGGGAGCGACTTCTCATGGGTACGGGTTTCCTCACTGAGTGATGAAACGTTCTGGAATTAGAATTAAGCGGCGGTTGCACAATGTTGTGGATGCCCTAAATGCCACAGATTGGCTCACTTTAAAAGTTAGCTGTATCTTATGTGAATTTCACTTCATTAAAAAACCAACAGTGAATTGGCAACACCAGGGCCTTTGCATCTTCTAAAAGGATCTTGGCCCCGAGATAAGGCAACTGGTTGACAACAACCTAGAACTTCCTTCTTCAAGAGATTCTTTCCTCTAACAAAATGGCATGCGGACGCCACACGTGGTCATAGAACTAGGCCCAGAGAGAGCAAGGAGTCTGAGAAGGTCACACAGCAAGGGGAGCCATTCCGTGGGACTCGGCTTTGGACAGGAGCTCTTGGGGGAGCCTGGGGGTGGGGGGCAGAGGGTGGGGGACGAGTGTGGGGACAGCCCAGTTCCCTGTCTGTTGACTAGGGAGCAGGGTGACAGGTGCCCTGCCTTCCCTCCCACAACTTCACCCCAGAGGGCAGCTGGAGGGGATTGGGTGGGCAGCACCGGGCGTGGGGGCCCTGCCTGGTCCTGGTCCCCTAAAGACTGCTCCAGCCTGTCTGTGGGCCTCAGTTTCCCCGTGTGTGCAGTGTGGGGGGCTGTGAGATTCTGGAGTTTGGGAGGGACGGCCTGACCCCTCATTGGCCCCAACTTGGTGGGGATCACAGGCACCACCCTAAGACCAGGGTCCCCGGTGCCCCTGCCCACCCTTCATCCGTGGCTGCCCTAGCTTCCTCCACGGGCTGAGAGGGCACCACTGCGTGATCAGGTGTTCCGAGCCCTTCACTCCCCAGGCCTGTCTGGACCATCTCCCCGTGTCCTTGGTTCAGGCCGAGTTTGTCCCCAAACATTGATTTCTGACCCATGGTCACCCCCTGGTGGCCAAAACTGACAGAGCTTCGGGGGCTGATCCCCAGGTCCCGGTCCCAGCGCCGCACTGCCCTGCACCGCACCCTGTGAACACAGCAGTGACTAACCTAACAGGGGACCCTGCCCTTGGGGGCTTCTAGGCAGACGGGGTACAGGAAAGTGTGAAACAAAGGCAACTGCATGTAGTCCCAAGCTGGAGTGGCCGGGGGAGGCGACATTTGAGTTGAGCTGTGGGTGTCGAAGAGGAGGCAGCCAAGAGAAGGGTGCACCAGGCAGGGGGCCTGCATCTATCTGCAAAGCATCTGAGGTGAGAAGCTGGGGGCGGCTGGAACAGAGGGAAGGAGGGCGAGATGGGAGCCAGGGAGGGGCCGGGGCCAGGTTGCAGGGCAAGGAGTGAGGGTTTTACTCTAAGGGCACTGGGGAGCCATGGTAGGACTCTGAGCAGGGCGGGGACGTGATCTGAATTACAATATTAAGAGCAGTCTTACACCATCACAAAATCATTGGTGATTATTGAACAAATGTCCAAGTATGCACACAGACCAGAAATAAAACTTGCCCATGGTCCCCAGATGCGGCCCATTTCTCTCCCACCCCAGAGGGTACAACTGTCTAGAGTTTGGAGTTAGTCTTTTGCTTACATGCTTCTATATTTTATTATATACTATGTGGCCATAAACAATATGAAGTATTGTTTTACGTAACTTTATTTTTTAAAATATTTTTATTGATTTGAGGGAGGAAAAGAGGAGAGATAGATAGATCAATGATGAGAATCATTGACCAGCTGCCTCCTGCACACCTTACACTGGGGATCGAGCCCAGAACCCTGGCATATCCTCTGACCGGAATCGAACCATGACCTCCTGGTTCATAGGTTGACGCGCAACCACTGAGCCATGCTGGCTGGGCTACATGATTTTAAACTTTGTATAAATAATAGGACAACTTCCTCCTGCAATGTGCTCATTTCATTAACATGGTTTCTATTTTTTTAGCTGTTGGCATTTTTATTTTTAAGCTTTAAACGCTGAGGTATAATACACATATGTAAAGTGTGTGAAGTGCACGTCTTTGGGGTAGGGCTCACTGCATGTTACCCACTGTGCCATCAGCCTGAGCAGCACTTGAACCTTGTGGTCTTGCCAATTTAAAAAAGTGATTATATCAATTTACAGAACTACTAGCAGGATAAACATGTCCTCAAGCTCCACTTGTTCACTGGGATCTGGTTTTGTCAGTTTCTTTTTCCCATCAATCTGATGAGTGTGAAATAGCATCTAATTGTGGTCTTTAATTATGACAAGGTTAGACGTTTTTTCACATTTACTTGCCATTTGTATTTCATCTTCTCAGGATTGTTTGCTCACACATTTTGCCCATGTCTATTGGGTTCTTTCCTTTTCTGATTTCTAGAAGTTATCACATAATTTGTATACAGACTACTTGCCCAGTTAGATGTTGCCAACGGTCCTGTCTGAACAGCATTTTGTTCTTTTCTACATTTGAGTCCATAAGCCTGCAATCACTTAGGGCATATGTGCATATTATGTGCCTGATAATCCTTATACGAAGGTCTTGAGGATCTGATCCTGCTGCTTACACAGCGCACTCTCACCCATGTTTTATAATTTTCTGGATGTGCACTCATGTAGGGTGGCTCTGAGTGAGAACCTTGGAGTCACTCCCCTCCGGAGAGTCTGGGTGTGTGTGTGTGTTTCAAATATATATATATATTTTATTAATTTTAGAGAGGGAGAGAGATGGAAACATCAGTGATGACAAAAAATCATTGATCAGCTGATTCCTGCACACACCCCCACTGGGGATCGAGCCCACAACCTGGACATGTGCCCCGACCGGAATCAAACCATGACCTCCTGGTTCATAGTCCAATGCTCAATCACTGAGCCACACTGGCCAGGCCCGAGAGTCTCTTTTATTTATTAAAAATATTTTTATTGATTTCGGAGAGGAAGGGAGAGGGAGATAGAAACATCAATGATGAGAGAATCATTGATCGGCTGCCTCCTGCACACCCCCTAGTGGGGATTGAGCCCACAACCCAGGTATGTGCCCTTGACCAGAATCGAACCTGGGATCTTTCAGTCTGCAGGCTGACTCTCTTTCCACTGAGCCAAACCAGCCAGGGTGAGAGTTTGTTTTATAATCGTCTTGGCTTGGGTGTCTCCAAGACCATCTGGGCAATGCACATTTCAGCTCTAAGCTGGTCCTTACAATACTTCAGCAGAGACTTTTCGCTACCAGCTCTCTAGCCAAGAGAGTCGAGAGGGCTTCCTGTCCCCCAGGGCCAGGCGACAGCAGTTTTTCTAGTGAGCCCATCTTCTTACTGTCACTATGTAGGAATCTCCCTGGCATTTCACCATCTCCACAGGCCCAAAGTCCCACCCACTACCTGGCCCTTCAATCCAAATTCCTAGGCTCCCCAGAGAACCAGCTCCTGCTATACCTTTGGTGCCTGGTTCCTGTTTTAGGCTCGTGCAGATGTCCCTTCTTGGCTCAGCGGTGCATTCACTTTAGTTTATGTGTTTCTGTGTATTTACAGCGGGCTGGCCAGTAACGTTGCCCTGAACATCGCTGGGAGCAGAGGGTCTGCTCTGCATTGTTGACCACTCTGTCCCTCTGGGGGGCTAGAGGCTGGGGCTTGGCCTCCAGGAACGGCAGTGAGAATGGAAAATGCAATCAGACCAGGCCCTCTGGCTTGCTGTGGATGTGGGTATGGGCAGTGAAGGGCAGGCACCATGGTGCTCAGAGTGCTGTGGCCTGAGCCCTGGGCCGGAGCAGTGTTCTTTACTCCAAGTGGGTGGAATGCTACAAATGCACTCGGGCCGATGTCCAGACCTGCAAGGGGAGCTGGGTGGTACGGCAGGAGAAAGCACAGCCCTTGAAATCGGTGGGGGTGGGGGGAGGCCATCAGTGTTAGAGCAGCAGTGAGCATGAGGGCAGGTGCCTGTGGTGGGAGGACGAGGCACTTGCTGCCCACGCACCTGCCACGTTTCCCTGTGGACCAGGCAGCCACAATCCTCTCCATGGACGGGCATTGGTTCTCAAACTCCAGTGCAAATACCAACCACCTGCAGTCTGTTCCTTGTCTCCCGGGCCCTCTCCCAGATGCTACCTGGACAGGTCAGGGTAGACCCATGAATCTGCATGTCTAGTGAGCTCCCAGGGGACACTGCTGCTGCTGGGATGAGACCACACTGAGAAAGGGCATCAGGCCGAGGAGAGACGGGGGCAAGCTGCTGGCAGTCTGAGGGTTGGGGGTCACAACCACCACCTTGGATGAGAGGAAAGAATTTGCCTGTGTGCCCTCAGGTGGTCCAGGGCAATGGCTCTGCTGCCCACTGACCGCCCAGTCCCTCCTTCACTGGGGGCGGGGCGGAGGCGCTGGGAGCTGGTGACACACGCAAGGCCACACACAGGTTGACATGAACCCTGCACCTGCCCCTGGAGACCCGGGCAGCATCTGCACCACAGTGCACTTGAGGGAAGGCAGACACAGGGTTAATTAATGAAATTTAATCTAATTATGACACAAACACAGACAGGGGAGGGGTGACCAAGCACAGGCATGGATGACCTGTGCCCTGAGCCAGGGCCCTCACTGCACCCCCTCCCAGGTGGGACAAACACTGATGTGGCTGAGCGACAGCGCTGTGTGGCACAGCTGGCCCTGGGGAGGCACCTCATCGGAGCCTGTGGGTCCAGGCCAGGAGCCCCACGGGCCCGAAGTGCTGGGGTTCTGGCCCCAGTGGAGGGTGCGCACTGTGGAAGGAGGCCGGGGAGGCTCCTGTCCCCACTAAGTGCTGCCTGAGTGCTTCAGGGCGAGGAGCAGGAGCAGACAGCCAGGGTCACGTAAACAGCAACGAGGAAGAAGACAAAACCCCAGAGACACTCATCAAACACAGGCCAACAGAACGGCAAGAAGGCAGAACCGTGCCCCGCAGGAGCCTGGCGAGTTCCTCATGTTCCTGGTGCCGGGACTCGGCCCCGAGGCTGCACGTGGCCTCTGGGCAAAGACTTCGCTTCCCTCCCCAGGAAGGGCTCGGGCACAGAGACAGGACGTCTGGAAGACGAGCCTCTTCTGGGAGAAGGGGCTTTGGAGACAAGTGTGGAGACGGCAGAGCAGGCATGTCCAGAGAAGGAGGGGTCTCCCGGCAGAGCCGGGGTGGTGGCCGGTGTCGGGGTGTCCTCCTTCCAGCGGGCTTGGCAGGCCTTCCAGTGCTTCCCCAGGAGCCCCTGCACCAGGGCTGGGGCACTGACCCCTCACTGGGTCCGGAGCTGGTAATCTAGGAGACGGAGGGAGGTGTCCATGAGTGCCACCCAAGGGGCAGCCACCCTGGAGGCCGCTGCTCGGCCACTAGGGACCCACTCAGCCGGCACCCCCACTCCCCGCCCCACAGTGGGCTGCACATACCTCCATTCTGAGTGATATAACGGACCCACGGCAAGGCCTGGTAACCGCTCTTCTCAATGATCTTCAGGTAGCGCACCTGGGGCACAGGTAGGGCCCTGAGCGTGTCATGCCGCCCTCTGCTGGTGACCCCTTAACCATCCCCCTGGGCCGGGCGGGGGAGGCTGTGATGAGTGAGTGAACAGAGGTGAGAGGAAGAGGTGAAGGGCACTGGTCTGTCTGCAACGCCCTGAGGTTGTGCTTCTAGAAGATGTGGCAAAGAGCCAGGATGTGTGCTCACAAGAGAGATTCTAGAGATTCCGGGAGAGGGTCCAGGCTTCTCCTCCCCTCAAAGGTTTCCCATGGAGGCGCCCAGGAAGATGGGCCCCCCGGGGACAAGTCTGGACACTAGAGGCTCAAACTCCAGTTCTGGGGACCAAATGCACCCCTGGGCTTGGCGCAGAGCACAGGGCAGGGCCGAGGAGACAAGTACAGGCCTCTTTCTGTGGGGGCCGGGCTGCCCGTGGGGGAGCAGAGCTGTGGCAACCTGATGGGAACCCTTTAAGCTGCTGTGATGCTGTGTGTCACTTGCAGTCCTCTGGGCCTGAGTGGACTCTGGGTCTCTGTTGTCCCCGTCTGCTCTGGGCCGGGCAGCCCTGGCACGTACCTGGATGCCCGAGGTAGTGAAGTAGGGGATCTCGAACTTGACGCTGATCGGGGGCTTGCCCTCCTTGTCCTCAGCCTCCACACTGGGCAGGCCAAAGTGCGCCCGCATCAGGTACTCCTTGCCGCCCTGGGAAAGCAGACGGGTGGGGATGGTCAGGCCAAGGCCCCGGCCGAGGTGGAGAACAGGCTGCCAGCCTGGCACCGAGCCCTCCCAGTGTGGCCGGTGGACACCTGGCACCCCACCTCCTCGAACACATGGACACTTGTCCTCCAGGACTGCCCCCACCCCCACTGGGAAGACTGGAGGCCATGATGGGCACGATGGCTGAATTCTAAGGATCAGGAGAAAGTTTCACAGGCTCCCAGGGAGAGAAGACTAATTGCTTCAAGGCAGATGAGACCAACAGCCGTGGGAAGGAGGAAGAGAGGAGAGCGCAGGCGCAGGCTGCCGGGGATCAGAGTCCAAGTGAACAGCCCCTGCCCAGTGTCAGGAGGATGCGTGGAGCAGGAGGGGACTGTCAAAGGGAGGAACGCAGACAGGGAGGTGACAAACGTTAAGAGGCCGCGGCGGGGGCTGCCTGAGGAGCTGCTCCCCAAGGGTGGCGGCTCCGGCCTCAGGCTGAGCAGTGACACCAGGGGCAGGGCTCGGAGCAGGGGTCTCGGTGAGAGGAGTATGGGCTGTCCAAGCTCCCCGTGCGTCTCAACCAGAGCAGTGGGGAGCAGGGAGGAGCACAGGTCTTGTCACATGTGGGTCACCACCTTGGGTCCCCAGGGCTCTAGCAGCAGGAGCGGCTGCCGACCAGGGTGGCTTCTGCCCGAAAGGGGGGGCTGTCCTTCCACCTCAGACAGAGCCAGGGCTCCCAGCGCCTGGCTCACGCCTCCCTCCCCGGGATGGAGTGGTCACTCTCCAGTCATGGCCGTTAGGGCCAGCTTGAGAGCAGGGACTGTGCTCTGCCTGACTCGGTGTCGTGTGCTAATGACTCTGGGACGCTGAGGGGAGAATAATGTGGGCTTGGCAACAAAGCAGCAGAAAATAAATAATAAAATCAGCTCCATCAGCCTGTGTGTGAAACAATAACCAGAGCAAAAATGTGAGACGTTCGGGGCAAGAATTTCAGGCCACAGTCCTAGAAGCTGCAGTCCTATGAGCCACAGGGAAGACAGACTACTGATGGGTGTCTATGAGCCAAGCGACAGGACGGCTTCTGCGAAGCAGATGCTGCAGGAAATGTGAAGGGAAGCAGAGCTTCCAGTGATGCTGTCACAGCACAAGCAGACCTCGTGGGCGCAGAGGTCAAACTCTCCACCCCAACAACAGGCCTTACCTGCTTCTCAAGTGCACATGGGGTGGGCTATTTATAAATTCTGACCTTAACTGGCCCACAACAAACACTCAATAAATTCTAAAAGTATAAACAGTATGAATAACATTCTCTGACCTCAATGTACCAAATGGAAATGGAGAAAATGGGAAACAAAAGGCCCTTCTAGCAGGCAATTAAAAACCAACCAACCGCCCTAGCTGGTTTGGCTCAGTGGATAGAGCATCGGCCTGCAGACTGAAGGGTCCCAGGTTCGATTCCCGTCAAGGGCATGTACCTTGGTTGTGGGCACATCCCCAGTAGGGGGTGTGCAGGAGGCAGCTGACTGATGTTTCTCTTCATCGATGTTTCTAACTCTCTATCCCTCTCCCTTCCTCTCTCTAAAAAATCAATAAAATATATATTTTAAAAAAACAACAAAAAAAACCCCAACCAACCAAACAAGTAAACAAAAAAACCACAACTCAACTCTACTTGATCACAGAATTTCTGGATAATGATGATATTAAATAAAACAAGTCAGTTATACAGCTAAAGAGGAACAACTGTGTCTCAAATACTTAAATCAATGCAAATTTAAAAACAAAATAATCAAATTAAAATACCTCAGAAAATTAGAATTAGAACAAAAAAGACTAAGGAATTAAAATGAAAGACTTATAAAATGGGAAAATATTAAAACAAATAAATTGAAAAGCAAATCTGAAAAAAATAAATCACTAGGTAACCTTATCAAGGGAAAAAGACGACACAAATATATAAAATAAGAAATGTAACTGTCATAAGAGAAAGGCGGGGGGGGAGAACCACGTTCTATAACTTTGTGTAGACAAATCTGAAAAGCTGGTTAATTTTGTAGAAAAATATAATTTACCCGAACAGACTCCAACAGAAACTCTAAATGGCCCAAATTCCATTCCAAGAGAGAAAGTAGCAGACACCCAGACAGTCACACAGCTAAATCCTACCAACTGTCTCAAGACCAATCTCCAGGCTAAACAGTTTTGCAGCATAGAGAAGGGAGATAAAAAATGTATAAAATGAGTATAACTTTGACACCTGATAGAGACTATACCAAAAACAAAAGTCAATCTCAGGTATGAATACCAATGCAAAAATCCTAAATACAATGTTAACCAACAGAATTCAATGGCATATTAAAAAGAAAAGATACTACGATCAGGTGGAGCTTACCAGGATGCACAAATACTATATCATTCCAGATCCACCCATGAGCACATCTGCACTGAAATGGACACTGACGAGGCAGCTGCTAAATGCGATGCCCACTTGTGCTAAAACCACAGCAACTAGGCCTGGGTTGAGTCTGCAGTCCCAGCTGCATTGAACTTGGAGGAGAAGCCCTGGTGGCTCCATAGAGGGCAAGAGGCCATTCTCTCCACCACCACTTAAGGGCCCTGGAGACAGAAGCAATGAGATGCCAGAAGCCATCAGATAGAAAAGAATAGGAGAGAAGAGAGAAAAACTGCATCTAGGTGTGAAAGACCTGAAAGGAGATCTGAAAACCCATGAGAATCAAAAGAAAAGCTACCATGCCCTGGCTGTTTTGGCTCAGTAGATAGAGCATCAACCTGCGGACTGAAGGGTCCCGAGTTCAATTCCAGCCAAGGATACAAGCCCGGGTTGTGGGCCCCATCACCAGTAGGGGGTGTGCAGGAGGCAGCCAATCAATGATTCTCTCTCATCATTGATGTTTCTATCTCTCTCTCCTTCTCTCTGAAATTAATAAAAATATTTATTTAAAAAAAAAAAAAGCTACCACAAATCAAAATCCAGTAAGGTCCCAGGACATAAAATTGCCATGCAAATATTAGTGACCTACTAAAGACAGAATGGAAGAGAAGACCCCATTTACCAAAACATTGGCTTAAAAATCATCTTAATGAGCCCTGGCTGGTGTGGCTCAGTTGGTTGAGCAATGGTCATCTTATGTGCCAAAAGGTCGCAGATTCAATTCCCGGTCAGAGTGTATGCAGGAAGCAGCCAATCAATGTCTCTCTCCCTCCCTCACTCCCTCCCTCTCTCTTAAAAAAAAATCAATAAAAACATATTTTAAAAAATCATCTTAATAAGAAATGAGCAAAACTGTCAGTGAGTCCTGGAGACTCGGAGGGTGTGGAGTGTCCTGTGGCTTTTTCCTGGCTCCAGACACAGATATACAGTGGGGCCTTGACTTACGAGTGTCCCGACTAACGAGTTTTTTGTTTTTTTTTTTAATATATTTTATTGATTTTTTTACAGAGAAGAAGGGAGAGGGATAGAGAGTTAGAAACATCGATGAGAGAGAAACATTGACCAGGTGCCTCCTGCACGCCCCCCAGTGGGGATGTGCCCGCAACCAAGGTACATGCCCTTGATCGGAATCGAACCTGGGACCCTTGAGTCCGCAGGCAGATGCTCTATCCACTGAGCCAAACCAGTTCAGCGAGTTTTTTGAGATACCAGCTGTCTCTCGGCCGATTTTTTGCATTGAGTCGATAGAGTAATTTGAGTTAACGAGCTCCTTAACAAGCTCGGTCTCGGAACGAATTAAACTAAACTCATAAGTCAAGGCCCCACTGTAGTCACTCTGAGAAAACTTGTGGAGTTGTTCACAATTCATTTGTGTACCTTTCTGCAAGTTATACTTCAATAAAAGTACTTTCTAACCACGAGGAGGTACACAAGGCAAATGCTAAAACATTACTAAAAGACACAAGGGTGCCCGCGGGGCAAAGCTATTGGAAAGGACAACACAGCCTCATAAAGGTGTTAATTATTCCCACTTAACTTAGAAATTTAGTACAAACAGATTCCAAAATTCAAAAGGAAAACGAAACCAATAAGAGTTGCCGGGAAACAGACAATCAGTAGGCGTGGGGGTGTATGGTGGGGGTGGGGCTGGCCCCCCAGATGTGAACACAGAATACAACCCCAAGTTAAAATGTGGCCTCCGTGCAGGAGGGTGTTAGAAGGAGACCTAATGCTGCCTGCAAATCTGACTTGTGATCAACACGGTGTTTCGAACCGCTGCGAAATGGACTCTTAGTAAATGCTGGACAGCCATTTGGAAAAGATAAAACTGTCCCTCCTCCCATTTACCAGACCTTGCCCGGAAAGATGCCACTGGACGGGCTCCAGAAGCAAATGAGTGGACCCCTCCTTTCATCCTGTGTAAGCGAGAAATGGCAGAGGAGCACGTCTGCTCTCAGGTTGGCACGTGTCTGAAAGCTCCACGGCAACTCTGCTGATGGCGCTTGGGAGCGGGTGCTGATGGGATGTGAACAGCACGCAGGAAGTGGAAACGGCCCAACAAAATCTTAGACCTATGCCCCCTCTGAGCCAGCAATTTCATTTCCTGCACCAACGCTGAAGCTAAACCGACAAATAAAATGACATAAGCGCAAGGTCAAGCCTCAGAGCACTCCCCCTAAAGCCAAAGACTGCAAACAACTAAATGCCCTTCAGTGGGGAGGGGGAGGTGTCTGAATACAGACAGAATAAATGCCACACAGTGGAATACTATGCAGCTAAAAAAAAAAAAAGAACAGGGAGGATCTGCTTCTATAACCATTTCTCCTAAATGGTTAGGGGGAAAGCAGGTAAGAAAGGAGGAGAAATAGGAATATAACCATTTATATCTGTTTCTTTGTACCAAAAGATACTTCAGAAGGTTAAATGCTTTTCCATAATGGGAAGAGAGATTTAGGGGAAAGCGATGAAAATGAGAATTCTGCCCTTTCTTCTCTCCCTTTTCATTTTTTAAAAAATAGTTTTGACTTTTTAACCACATGAAGATTTTACACATTTAAAAAACTGAATTTAAAAAGCAAACCCTCATCTGACTGGTGTGGTTCAATGGTTGAGCCAGGAACCAATAGGTTGCCGGTTTGATTCCTGGTCAGGGCACATGCCCAGGTTGTGGGCTCAGATCCCAGTGGGAAGCGTGTAGGAGGCAGCCGATCATGATGTTCCTCTCTCATCTATGTTTCTCTCCCTCTCTAACCTTCTCCCTTCCTCTTTCTCTAAAAATCATTAAAAAGATATTTAAAAAAAATAAAAATAAAAAAGCCAACCCTGAATCAAAGTGTATATTGAATTGGTGATATGGAGAAATATAAGACAGGGGAAGGATACATATACATGTACTAGTATATATTTAAGATTGTTTTTTGCAGTTCTTTTTGTCCCTGGGGCACGCCACTTGAAGTAATCCGTCTCTGTGTGGTTTTCTCAACTTGATACACTGGTAAGTTCATTTGGCTTTTGATTTTTAGGAATCACCTTTTATTTTTTTCCATTCTTTCATTTAATTTTGTTTTATACTAATGAAAAACACTTTAATGGTTTCAACGTCAAATGAAAATTTCAAAGATTAGATTGAAACAAACCACAGCCTACCAAACAAGGCACAGTCCACGATGATTGGCATCTAGCCCTTAGCCATGTCCTCTGCCTCCCCTAGAGCGAACTATGCGATTTATCTTCTGATTTATTCTCCCATTTTGTTTTTTAACATAAATGCTAAACAGTGGAAACAGTCGACAATCTAGGATGGTTATTACTCCCTCCATGGAATATTCTATTGCTGACACACTGACCACCAAGAAGACAGTCAATGACCTGGAAATGCTTCTGATACAAGGCTGAGAGAACAAAGGACAAAGAACATCAGATTGTCTCTGCTCTACGTCAAACAAAACACACAGCAAGATAAGAATGAAACACACCAAAATCCTAACAGCAATTGTATTATGGTGGCAGGATTACAGTCTTTTTTCTCCTTTCCCTCTATTTTCTGTAATGTAATTATATCATAGATTTGAGGAAAATTGCGAACACAAAAAAACTCAAGGCACTAGCATGACTGCATGCCCAACTTCTTTAACTCAGCTGGGACTGTCCTGAAGCCCCACCGAGGTTCAGACAGAGGAGAACGTGGGAAAGCAGTGACTGGCAGATCACACACCCGCCTTCCAGGCTCTCCAGGCGCTATCCCCGCAAACCCAGACTCTGGTGCTCAAAATCCTGAACACAAGCCAGGCAGCCGCGCCAGCAGGCAGAGCTGGCACAGGGCACAAAGTGCTGCCTGTTCCTGGAGCTGGATTCCCGAGACCCGTGCTGCTCTGGCCTCAAGGCAGTCTGTTCCCACCACAGTGTCTGATGGGGGGAGGGGAGGGATGGAGGGAGGGGAGGAGGGAGGGGAGAGGGGGCACTTTACTGATGCTGGAGAGGAAGGTGGTGAGGGGCCCACAGGCTGAGCCAGCCTCTGCTTTCCCGGAGGCTCCAGTTTTCCCTCCTTGCCCGGCCGGCTCCTCAGCTCTCCCCTCCCTCCTGACCCTCCCAGAAGCTCCAGGTGGGGATCCTACCCTGTGGCCGGTCTCAAGGTTTGGGGGTATCCCACAGCTGCCAGGCCACAGCACTATGCGGGGCACAGGGAGCACGTGGAATGTGGGTGAAGTCTGGAGGGGGCACCCCGCTGAGAACAGTGCTTACTGGGAAGGACTTGATGGACCACACGATCTCGCTGTTTTCAGGGACCCACTTGACGCTCCCCACCGTTGTCTTGAACTTGGGCGAGTCGGCATCATTGGGCACAGGGATGTGGATCTCCACGTTGTTGGCTGTTGACCGCCGCTTGAACTGGCTCTTGGCCTAAAGAAGAGGCCCACATGGTCAAGGTTGTAAAAGGTGAAAGAAAGACAGCCCAGCCCCCACCCACCGTGCTCCCACAGGGCCATGTGCTCCTTGGCCTGGTCTGTGGGACCCTCCACCAAGCTGACCCCCGCCCATTCTTAGGCACTACTCACACCCTCTCTTACCCCGAGAGTCCCCCTATGCTTGATTTTGAAAGTTCAGTTTCTGCCTTCCTATTCCACTGGCCGTCCGGGCTCCCCATCCCCCCCTCTGGCTCAGCCCTGGCCTCCACAGCTGGCCGGGGCTAGACAGATTCACTGAGTAGCAGGAGTGGTCCGCCTGGCAGGCAGTAGCCTTCCCGGTTGCCTGACATGTGGCCACTGACATGATGGCCATGCCCAGTACCTGGGCAGTGTGTCTCCTCTCTGTGCCCCCGGCCCACTCCCGAACCTGAGCTCACAGTGAGGCAGCAAGGATGACAGCCACAGGCCTCATTCCCCAGGATGGGAGTCACTGAGCCCCACGGTGGCCCCCGCCTTGTGTCAGAACTTTGTGCCAAAGGCCCTGGACAGGCCAGAGACACAGAAGCACCCTCACCAGGAAGGACTGTCCCAGCCCCCAGGCTGACTCTGTCCACAGGACAAACACCCACCTTGATCATGTACTCGATGCGGCTGTGGGAATGCTTCTCGATCACTGACTCAATCCATATCAAGGGCTTGACCTGTCGGGAGAGTGGAGAGGGCACTCACGCCTGGCTGTTTCATAAAGCCCGTTCCACAGAGAGGAGGCGGGGCCCAGGGCAAGGGATCGCTCACCCAGGTGTGAGCTCGACACACACTGCTGGGCCCGAGGAGGAGTCCCAGCTGCACGGGGCAAGCCCAGAACACAGAGACCCCGGTCGCAGGGAGATGCCAAGGGCCTCTGAAAATGCAGGGACCATCCCTGCTGGGGCTCCCAGGAAGCAGCAGTGATGCCAAAGCAGCCTGGCCCCTCCCATAGTTTGGGTCTTCAAACACTGAGTGTCACCTCATGGACAGGAGACTCGTCCTGGACAGGGACTGTCCCAACCACAGGAAGGAGACAGGACCCGCCCCCAACCCACCCACCACGGAGCCCCCGCACTGCTGCCCAATGCTGAGAGCCGGCTCCGGGGAGAGGAGCCTGGCGCACTCACGTGGGTGTTGAGACGGTAGGACATGAGCTCGAACTCGCCGTCGGGCGGGATGAAGGAGATGGTGCGGTCATTCTCGAAGCGGGAGAGCCGCACGCACTGGTGGAACTTCACGTCCTCCAGCTCCACTGACTTGCTTTTGCCGCCTAAGGGGAGGGGAGCGTAAGGACCCGAGGCCTCCGGGCCACTCTCAGCAACGCTCCCGCTGCCTGGGGCCCACCCCTGGCAGAGCAGAGCTGCCCCAAATCTGTGAGAGCATCTTGGGCCACGAACACCAAAGGGACCTGGTTCTGAGACAACCCTCTCCACCCCACCCCCATCCCTCCTCACCCACATGGAGGCCCCCCTTCATGTCCAGACACTGGGCTCATGCTGAGGGCAGGGCTGGTTGGCCTGGTTCACACCAATCACCAGGTAGGGTGGCTGCTTGGGACGTTTGTTGAATGACTAACAAACCCAGCTGTGTGTGTGTGTGTGATGGCTTGGGGCTTCTGAGGGCTCTGGCCCCATTGATCCATGGGTTCTGGAGTCCTGCCTTGGTTTCCCACCCACAGAGACCTGTGTGGGTCAAATCCAGCCCCGGAGAGGAGCTGCCCTGATGGGCGAATGCCTGAGAGGCCCCGACTACTGCTGCTGTGGATATAACTGACCAGGCGGGACACGGCTCCCACTGCTGGGCCTGTGGCAGGCCGGGAGGTGGGTGATCCAGTTTGCAAACACAAAGCCTCAACAATCTGGACCCCTGAGGCTGCTCTGGCCCTGCCCCACCACAGGAGTTCTACTTCTAGGCCATGTCCCTCCTATTAATTTATTACGAATTAATTTTAGGTTATCATTTCTAGGTATTTATTCTTTAATTTTCATAGCTGTCTTGTAAACGATGTGAAAATAGTTCCAGGTGCTTGGGATCAATGTGTTCCTTCATTGGGTGACCTTCCCTCAGCTCTAACTTGAGCCCAGGAAACAGCTCCGGGTGAGACTGCGCTGTGCACAGCGCCGTGGCCCTGGTACTCACGGCCCGTGTTGTCGAAGAGGACCTTGTCGTTGAGGCCCAGGCGCAGCTCGGGCATGCCTGAGAGGAAGACCCGCATCTTGATGGAACCCACGATCTCGCTGCGCAGGACGTTGCCGTTGGCACTGACCTGTGGGAAAGGGTGGGGTGAGGGGAGGTCCCACCTCACCAGCTGCTGTCACCCCCCCTTCCATGCTGCAGGACTCTCTGGCCACCTCCACTCTCGATGCCCTTCTCACTGTCTCCTGAGCTGGGGGAGCCTCATCCGTCCCATCCAGCCTTCGTGCCAGGGTCAGTGAGGCAGACACTTGTGGGCCTTACCCTCGAGGCCTTGGGCCACATGAGCTCCTCCTTCATGGACAAGCCTGGGGCCTGGGCCTGGCACACTGTCTCAGGCTCTCCCATGCACCACGCCCTCTCAGGAGCCCCGACGCCCCAGGGAGGCCACCAGGCTCACATCCCTAGGGTTCGTTAAAGGAGGAGCATCCTAAGCCTTGAACCCTCCCTGCTCCCCCGGGCTGCCCCGAAGTCTGATAACCATGGATCCAAAATAACAGAGGGAATCGGTGTTCACACGGACCAAAAAGTGCCCCTGCACCAGGCCCCCTCTTGCACCCCTCAACAGTCTGTGGGGCTGGGCTATGGCATGAGCAACCCTGTAACTCATATGCCAACAGGGAGGTATCTGAGAGTGCGACGAGGCTACTGGAGCCACTCTCCTTCATCTATCTATCTATCTATCTATCATCTATCTGTCTGTCTATCTATCTATCTATCTATCTATCTATCAATCATCTATCTATCTATCTATCTATCTATCTACCTATCTATCTAGAGTGGAAGGGAGGGAGAGGGGGAAAGAGAAACATCGATGTGAGAGAGACACATCGATTGGTTGCCTCCCGCACACACCCAGACCGGAGCCAGGGATTGAACCTACAACCCAGGTACATGCCCTTGACTGGGAATTGAACCTGCGACCCTTCGGTGTGCAGGGGTGATGCTCTAACCACTGAGCACCGAGCAGGGCTGGAGCTACTCTCCTTGAGTCCGTTTTAGAGAAAAGGACACTGAGACAAAGCAGGGGGAGTCATGTACCAAAGGAACAGAGCAGCTGGCAGGTGCTGCGGCCACAGCCCTGACCACCACCCGTGTCCCTCTGCACAAGGCCACATGCATACCAACAGCGAGTCTGGGGCCACCGGGGCCACTCCTCAGAGGCGCCAGCCACACTCACATGGTGGAGGGCCCGAGCTGCCTATCTGCAGAGAAGCAGGGAATTCTGTCCAGTCTTTAGTGAGGGTCCCAACAGCACCACATGCCCACATGAAAGCCTTTGCCTCTGACGGGAGCAGAGACTTGAAGTGCCGAGTGGCTGACGACCCTGAGAAAGGCACCAAACAGGACAGAAGGCCCTACAGATTCTCGCTCCATCACCCCCATCACTTGCTATACTCTGGCCACACTGCCTCTCCTGTCCTCGCCCCAGCAGGCAGCTCCCTGACCTCACAGGGCACAGCAGCTGCCGCTTCCCCTGCCTCTCACCAGCCTGTCTGCCTGTCTCATCCCCTCTCTAGGGAGGGGCTATGCCAAGCTGCTCGCTGCAGGGTCAGCAGGGAGACTGCGCCCGAGGACAGGAGGCACTCAGCAAGTGCGGTAGATGTGGGTCCTCTCTTTCCAGGTTGGCTGGGTGCTACTCCCACCTGCCTCAATCCATGGCCCTCCGGGCTGCCCATGACTGTGACTGCCCCTAGGTCCCCTTCTCTGGGGGGCTGTTTCCTCCTTGGGGAGTTGAGACTGCATGGCCTTCTGTAACTAAACACAGGAAGTCGTGAATGCTGGGAAGGAGGGCTAGGAAGTGGAGACAAAAAGCCACAAAGCCAGAGGCTAATCTTGGCCCTCTGGGCAGCAATCAGGACAAATTGCCCTTTCCAGCTGAGGTGTGACAGGTGGCCCAAAGCCAGTGCCTTCTCCAGGTGGGCACAGAGATGTTTGCTGAGGGATCAGCTGCTAAGTACTCCACTCCATCCAGATTTCCGGAATCTGGAGGCCAATGTTGACTCGGCTGCCAGCTCTGCAAACACACTTAGGAATAAGGCATTCTAACGTGCCTAGGTGTCCATACCTGCCTCCGTGCATGGGGAGGAGCAGGGTTCTTTAGGCACAGCCCCCCAAACATACCCCCAAACCCTCTGAACTCTCCAGGTTTTCCCACGCAGATGGCTATAAAGTGATCTTGGGATTTGCTTTTCCTCCCAGAACCAGATGGACCATGTTTTGGTTTCAACAAAATGTCAGACCAAGGTCTTCAGGCAGGAGGGAACATAGTTATTAGCAAGGCTACCATCTTGCCCCTTGGCTTAAAAAGAAAGAAGGCAGCCTGGCTGGTGTAGCTCAGTGGTTGAGCATCGACCTATGAACCAGGAGGTCATGGCTGGATTCTTGGTCAGGGCACATGCCCAGGCTGTGGACTCAAACCCCAGTACGAGACAGCAGCTCAATGATTCTCTCTCATCACTGATGTTTTTTTTTCTCTCTCTCCCTCTCCCTTCCTCTCTGAAATCAATAAAAAAAATTTTTTTAAAAAGAGAAGGAAGGCAAGTACAGTCATATTAAGTCCACTGGGAGCACCTCTTTGGGAAGTTCTCTCAACAATGCCACGTCTGGGAACTCAACCTCCAGAAATCACGCCCAGGTAAGGGAGATGTCCAACATGCACGTCTGAGGATGCATGAGCACGCTCATTTCTCCACCATCTGTCATAATCAGAATGGGCAAACCCGAGTAAGCCACATGACGGGACTGGCCCAGTCATCATGGACCACCCAAACAGTAGAGGCGGGACAATTCCCAATGAGGAGACAGGCAGCATGCAGGTGAGGTGGGGTTGGCTTGCATTCTTTCTCTGCCACCAAATTCAACTACAAAACCTGGGTATGAGGCACTGACAACTATGCGGGAAGACTGAAAAGTTCAGCAGGAGGATCCAGGAGGAGCCAAGGAGCAGTGCACCCTCTCCCATGAGAAAGTGCGAGGAACCTGGAAGTAGAAGTGAGCATCACCGGGGTGCAGACTGAGCTCTCAGAAACCTCTAGCTTTGCCTCCAAGGGAATTTCCTGCCACTCAGGGGGAGTACAAAATCCCTCATTTCCCCCACTTCACTGCTCTCTCATGTCCCAGGCCCCAGGCAGTGCAATGTAGCTGCTATTCCAAGAGGTGGGGCAAGCCCAGGATTCAGGCTCAAGTGCAGACAAGTGTGACAGTTTGGGGATCGAGAGCCCCAGAACCAAAAAGGGAAGCCCCAGGCTGCTAGAAAGTACCAGGCAGAGAGCAGAGAGTGAGGAGTTCAGGAAAGCAACCCCATGGAGTTGTTCATGTCTCTAGAAATGGGCATGCATGTCAAAGACTTTGAGAACCAAAGCATTACATGTTTATATTAGAAAAGAAGGAAGGTTTCAAATCAATATCTTCAGTTTCTACCTTAAGAAACTGGAAAAGGAAGAGCAAAATCAACCCAAATCATGGAGAAAGCAATACTACAGATAATAGCAGAAATCAATGAAATTGAAAACAAAAATAATAAAGAAAAAAAAATCAATGTTGATTCTTTGTAAACATTAATAAAATATATGAAACTTTCACAAGACTGACAAAGAAAAAAGATAACATAAATTACCAATATCAGGAATAAAAGAAGGGATAGCAGTAGAGACCCTGCAGACTTAAAAAGATAATAAGGGAATACTATAAACAACACTATGCATATAAACCCAATGACTTAGATGAAATGGACCAACTTATGTGAAATTTAACTCAAAATTGATCACAGATTTAAATGTAAAACTATAAAGAAAATTTAGAATCAACTTTTAAAACTCAATAATTGAACTTTCTAACAATTAAAAACTTTTGCTCTGTGAAAGATACTGCCAAGAGAATGAAAAGACAAGTGACAGACTGGGAGAAAATATTTGTAAATCACATATTGACAAAAGAATCATATCCAGAATATATAAAGAACTTTCAAAACTCAATAATCAGAAAACAAACAACCCAGTTTAAAAGTGCTCAAAAGACACGAAGAGACACTTCTCCAAAGAGGCTATACGGATGACAAAGAAGCAATAAAAAGATGTTCAACATCATTAGCCATTCGGGAAATGCAAATGAAAGCCATGATGAGATACCACTACATACATAGTAGGACGACAAAAACAAAATACTAATCAAGGATGTGAAGCAACTAGAACTCTCTTGTGCTACTGGTAGGGATGCAAAATGGTGTGGCTACATCTGGAAAACAGTTTGGCAGTTTCTTATAAAATTAAACATGCACTTACCATATGACCCAGCAACCCCACTCCTTGGTATTTGCCCTAGAGAAATGAAGACTGCCCACATCTAAACCTGTACACGAAATGTTTAAAGCAACGCTTTTCACTGGGAACAGCACAATGTCCTTCAGTGGGTGAATGGATAAACATACTGTGGTTCAGAATATAAAATAAATAAATATAAGAAGAAACAAACTTTTGATAAACACAGCAACATGGATGACTCTCAAGGCAATATGGTGAGTGGGAGAAGGCAGACTCAATAGGTCACATACTGTAGGATTCCATTCATAGGACAATCTCAGAAAGACAAAACTACAGGAATGGAGACCAGATCAGTGGTTGCCAGGGGATGGAGACAGGGAGGAGGGTGCAACTACCAAGGGGCAGCAAGGGGGAGGTTTTGGAGGTGATGGAACTGTTTGGTATCCTGATAATGAGAGTGCGTACACAAACATGTACACATTCTAAAATTCAGAGGTCAATTTTACCTAATGGTATTTAAAAAATAAAGTTAAAGAAAAAAACAAAGATTACAAAACAGAAAAACAAAAACAACACCCCTCCCACCAAAATAAAACAAGTTGCAGAAAAACCACACCTTATGCTCTGTTTTATAGAAAAACAACATATGTTTATATAGTGAGGCGGGCTTTCTGATTATGGAGCCCTTCACTTTCTAATTTTATATATTCTTCTTTTTAAAAACAATGTCAATGTCTTGATTCTAAGTAAAAACAAAAGCTCATGAAGATAAAACAAGCTCACATTGCAATGAGTAGCCCCAACTGAATCCTGCTGATCTATCACACAGAACCTAAATATTTCTCAGGGTTTCACTAATTTTAAAAGTCTAGTTGCTTTTACAACAATCATGAAGACAACATTTTAAAAAAAATAAAGAAAAGAAGCCTACCAAGAGGTTGACAGATTCGATGACGTCCAAGAACACCTCGTTCTTCCGGTACTTGATGCCCTCAGACCGCCAGGACACTGCGTTGGTGACAGTGGCTGGGGGCCGCGGGGCCCCCGTTTCCAGCTTGTGGCCTTCCTGAGTGATGTACCTGTGAGACCATGCTCAGAGTTAAGGCAGGCAAGCACCGACATTCTTGAAAACAGCCCCTCACCGTAATAGGCTCCAGAAAAGGCAGGCTCTGGTTTCATCTGTGGCTGTTTAATTCAACAATATCGTAAATTTCAAAAAGCCCAAAAAACTCATTACAATGAGCATTGAACGTTCTTTTGGGGGGTCCAAGGAGACAGCGGTAGTGAGGAAAAGCACTACTGGTCTGCAGAGGGGGATTAAGCCCCTGGTAAAGTAACCTGGTGACCCCATTCCCACTTGGGGAGCAACAGGTACGGGACATGGGCAAGTTACATTGCTCCCTGGTACAATGGGAGACAGTGCCTCTGATTGTGAATCGAGTGGATGCTAAGTGCTCACACAGGGCACAGTTCACAAGAAGCGCTTAATCCACAGTGGCCATTGTTTGAAGGGCAGGATTCCAGAAAAGAAGATATTTTATCACAGCCTCCTTTGTGACAGAAAAAAACAAAGGCAGGTGACTGACACTCTAACAACCAAGCATTTAGTGCACCTTTGTGGGTGGAAAATAAAGACCTAGTAACAGGAAAATGCTCATACTATGCAGGGTTGCTGCAGGGGAAAGGATCCCAAATTGCCCACTGCTGTGACCCGCCAGACCCCCACTCTGCCTACTCACTCCTGTAGGATCTTGCTGTCTGTGGTCTGGGGGTAGCCAAAGTCCATGAGCTCATCCAGCAGCTCGTAGATGATGACAAAGTTGTCGCGGATGCTCTCCTCCTCCAGCTCCTTGAAGTATTCTGAAAACACCTGTGATGTTGGCAGTGGGGGCAGGCCGATGGGTGAGGGAAGGACGAGGAAGGGAGAAAGGCCTGCACAAACCCATTTGCCTTTCACGCCCTGAGGCCCAGAGACAACAACCCTTTTGCCCACAAGCTGCACCTGCCCATTTTCTAGGCTTGGCAACATACTACAGACTAGACCTTTGACTCAGGGAATGTGGGCAGCAATGTGGCTACCTGAAAGGCAGGAACCATGCTAGGGGTTGCAGGTGTCCTCTGAAGCCTGGTCAGAAGCCCCATATCCACATCCCTGCGGCCCCTTCCCAGCTTCCCTTTAGTCCTCACTGTAACTGTCATCCTTGGCCTCTGAGTCAGAGGCGACTCAAGTGAGAGGCAAGAGCCACTGGAGACAGAACAAGCGATGCTTCTGGACTCTTCCGGCCTCCCTGAGTTCCCAGTCTGCAGTGAGAGGCAAGAGCCACTGGGGACAGAACAAGCGATGCTTCCAGAACAAGCGATGCTTCCTCCCTGAGTTCCCAGTCTGTATAGCTGTGCAGGCAGATACATCGTCCCCGTTTCAGGAGGAAGTTGTATCGCTTGTTCTGTCCCCAGTGGCTCTTGCCTCTCACTTGAGTCGCCTCTGACTCAGAGGCCAAGGATGACTACAGTGAGGCATAGCTGTGCAGGCAGATACATCGTCCCCGTTTCAGCAGGAAGTTGTAAGGCTCAAGGAAGGAATGTTTCATTAGCACTGACACCAAAGCAGAGAGAACTGCTAGACCCTCCAGGGAGGAGAACTTCCTCCTTCCCACTTCCCCACGCCCAGGCCTTGCTTGCGACAGCACCACCACCCCGTAATGAAGGCCCACCCCTTGCTCTCCCCTCCAATACCGCGTGCCCTCAATGTCAGACCGGCCCCTGCTCATGAAGGTTTAGCACAAGTGGCTCCTGAGCTAGCTGCACATGGTACCACTAGAGGTATACATGCTTTCCTGGGCCCACCCCAGGATCCTGGGTCCCATTCTCCACCCCAAACCCCAGCTTCAGCCAGGCCCCTCCACTTCTCTTCTACAAGCTGCAGCGACCTCACTGGCCTCCCTGCTGCCCTCACATTCTTCCTCTACTCAGCAGCCAGAGATCGATCATCTTAACTTAGATCAGCCTGAGCAGTCCTCGCTTAAAGCCCTCCCACCATCTCCCATCACACTTGGAATGAAATCTAAACTCACCAGGCCTGTATGCCTCTCCACACCCCCACTGTGATCCAGCCCTAACAACTTTGCTGACCTCAGCCCCAGACTTTGTCCCTCACTCCCTATGTCCTGGGCACACTGGCCTGCCTGAGGCTCCCTGACCACACCAGTGCACTCCTGCCCCAGGGCATTTGCATGTGCCACTCTCTCTGCCTCCCTATCTCGCTGTCAGCCTGGGCCTGGCGTGTCAGCTCTCTCCATGGCGGGCCTCAGTGGGCCTCTACTGTGAGAGCCCCCTAGGACAGTGGTGGGCAAACTCATTAGTCAACAGAGCCAAATATCAACAGTACAAGGATTGAAATTTCTTTAGAGAGCCAAATTTTTTAAACTGAAACCATATAGGTAAGTACATTGTTACTTTAGGGTACTCCTAAGGCTTAGGAAGAGCCACGCTCAAGGGGTCAAAGAGCCGCATGTGGCTCGCGAGCTGCAGTTTGCCGACCACGGCCCTAGGAGATTCTGAGCAGAGCTTGGCTCTGCCCTTCTCCCAATTACCTCACCTCTCCAACCCCTAACTCTCAGCTGGCTAGCCTCTACCCTTCCACAGCCAGCTGGGGGGTATACTTGTTCCTCCCAGGGCCAGGGGGCACCCCTGCCCTGAGCCCCACTTTCTCCTGTTCACTTTCCTCACGGGGCGGGGGGTGGAATAGGGGAGGGGGGACAACTAAGGCGACGAATCCCATACATGGGACAGCTGGAGCTCCCCTATAGCTCTTGAATGGCTGGTATGGGGAGGCACACAACAAATCAGGTGACCCACAGCCCTTTGGGGCCCCTGGGGCTCGACTCACCTGCACCACCTTATAGAGGAAAGAGAATACCAGTGACACGCACGCATTCTTCTTGGAAGTGGCGACCACTGCATGGAAGCTGTAGTTAAGGAGCATTCACAAGCCTAAGCTGTCACCTCGCAGATCCTGGGGCCTGGAGCCTCCCCCAACCCTATCCTAGCTGTTCACTTCTCATCACATTTAAGGTGATGTCCTGTGAGACCCCGACGTATGCACCCTGCTGACTCCTTGGGTCTCACTCCCACCACACATCCCTTCCCCATGGTCCAGCCACCCGCGCCATAGCTTCCGGAACGAGCCCCGCTTTCCCTTGCAGAGCCTTCACTCAGGCCTAGCACTCCTTGGGCCTGGCCACTCCTCTGGCTGGCAGATGCCTTGCCTGCCTGCAGGTCTCCTCCAGAATGTCGCCTCCTCAGGGAAGTCTTCCTGGATCCCCAGATCAGGTGCGGTCCCATCACACCCCCTCTTCTTCTAACACCCATTACCCTTGTCATTGTGTGCTCTCTGCCCATCTCCTCAGGCAGCAGGGAGCTACAGGAAGGCTGTGCCTGGGCACTCTGGGCCGGGCCAGGGCAGGTGCTGGCAGCTCTCAGTTGTATGCGTGAGCACACATGTGCACACTTACATGCCCACAAAGGAGTCCCCCAGGGGCTCTCCTGCAAAGGGATACAATACAGGTTGTTGTGCTTGATCCACATGAAGCGGACACCCCCATGGGCCAGGATGGGCGACAGCATCCCCTCCTCCTCCTTCTCCATCAGGATGGGCATGAAGTGCTCCACTTCCGACATGTCCACATCACCGCGATAGTTCCGGCAGATGAGCACCTGGGCAGGGGCGGAGGGAGGGAAGACACTCAATTCAAATGCCAGCTTCCCTCCCCCAGGGGGCCCCAATCACACCCCTATCCATCGAAGAGCATAGACTGGAGGCCATCTGATTGCCACACCCTAGGGAATTCCTCAAGGAGAGTGTTTCCCAAGTGAACTACAGGGACCAGCAGGGTTTTTGCAGGGGAGGGTAGGAGGTGATGTGGGGCAAGGGCCCAGGACTGAATTGCTTGGGAGACACCAGGTTCAACAACGTTCCATAGACTCTCACTGCAGACCTTCTCAGAGCCTTTCCTGTGCTAATTCACCCTGCTCTTCTGCCTGGGTCAGGGTACCTGTTTGGGGGACACTGCTGAGTGCTCACACCTGCTGGAACCCAACCACCTTCCCACCCCACCCCGTAGCCTGAAGAGGAGAAGCCCTTCTCCTGGCATCTCTTTTTCATACCCTGTGGGTTTAGATATGTCCTCATCTACTGCCGATGGGAACAAAGAGTAGGACAACCATTTCAGTAAAGCTTGGCAGGTTCTCACAAAGCTAAACCAGCGTGTGACCCAGCTATTCCTCTCTTAGGTTTTTACACAAGAGAAATTAAACCATACTGTCCATGTGAAGATTCAGAAGCAAATGTTCACGCAACTTTACTTTAAACGGACCCAGGCTGGAGAAAATGTTAATGTCCTTCAACATGTGAATAGAGACACAAACCATATCCATCCACACCATGGGACACTCCTCAGCCATGAAAAGGAGTGACAACGACACATGCAACAGCATGAAGGAATCTCAGGATGACTGGGCCGTGTGAAAGAGACCAGCAAATGGAAAGTATTTATATGAACAGGAAAACCAATAGGTAAACACCTATACTCATTGCCTCCCACAACCACATCAAAATTACAACTAAATACAGAAAAACCATCATTCAGAACTGCCTGAAATCTGGGTGAATGGAAACCCTACAACCAAAGAAGTACAGAAGAAAGCACACTGAGACTGGTAGGAGAGGCGGAGGTGCAAAACATGCTAGTCCTACATCCACATGTGGCGTTTTTTTCATCGGGAGGGATATCTCCAAGGCCTCCTGTGAGAAGCAGGGGGCCCCAGCTGCACACCAGACCCCCAACCCAGGGTTCCACAGCTGGGAAGAGAAGGCCCCGTAACTTTGGGATGTAAAAACCAGCAAGGATTGTGGCTGAAAGACACAGAGGCCTATACATGAATTTACACGGTCTCGCTTCCTCTGAGCTCCAGCACAGGACATCTTTGGGGGGATTCCAGGGACACACGGGGAGGAACTGGACTGTCTGGCATTGGGGCAGGAACTCGGGGGTGGCTTTCTCCCAGACAGGGGTGCTCACAGGGGTCATTGTTCCTGTGCTGGGACCTCCCCCGGTAAGAGCTGACTGGCAGCCATATCTGAGTTTCCATCAGCATAGCCCACTCTGTTCGTTCTGCCCTGGTGATTCCCTGAGATCCCGCCACATCCAATTTGCAGCCCGAACCCAAGCTATTTGCAGCTTCTTTCCCACATGAATGGCCTGCCCTGGCTCAGGCTTCAGACTTTCCTAAAGTATCTTAAACTAGCAGTAACTGGAGTCAGTGTGTCCCAAACCTATCAATAAAAGGCCCAAGACCTGGCACTAGCACCAGCCTGCCTTGCTTCACAGCTGGGCCTCCCCATGGCACTTCCTAGCCCAATACAAGTAGAAGCCATCTGCAGATCTCTCTGTAGCTCCTGCTGGGCGGCCCAGAGCCAGTGCACCTGGTGGACAGCTTCAGGCCATACCAGATTACAACTCTATACATCCACAAGTGACACACTCAAGGGGCACCAAAGTCCTCCATAGAGGTGTCTCCTGCACAGCAGCTCTTCCACTGTAGACACAGCTGGTCCTCACAGCCGATTAGCCTGGAGGTCATTTCCTCCTAGTGACTCCAACAGCAATCAAGGCTCAACTACAACGAGACTGTACACACAGCCCACACAGGGGTGCACCTAGGGTGCCCAGCTCAGGTGACTGGGGACACTGAGTCACTGGGCCCTACAGGACACCTAAGACACAAGGCCACTTACCAATTCCAAGAGACACAGCAGCTCTACCTAGTACATAAGAACACACACAGGGAAGCAGAGACAAAGAAACTATTACAAATGAAAGAAATGGAAGCACGCAAACTACTGGATACAGAGTTCAAAACAATGGTTCTAAGGTTACTCAAGGATCTTAATGAGAACTTCAAGGGACTTAATGAGAGCGTCAAGGGGCTTAGTGAGATTTTCAAGGATCTTAGTGAGAATGTCAAAGACATGAAAAAGGACCAGTCAGAAATTAAGCATACACTAACTAAAATAAAGAAGAATTTATAGGAATTCAACAGTAGAGAATTCCAAAAATCAAATCAATGATTTGGAGTATGAGGAAGCAAAAAACACCCAACCAGAAGAGCAAAAAGAAAAAAGAATCCAAAAATATGAAGATAGTGTAAGAAGCTTCTGGGACAACTTTCAAAAGTACCAACATTCGCATTATGGGGGTGCCAGAAGGAGAAGGGAAAGAGCAAGATATTAAAAACCTATCTGAAAAAATAATGACAGAAAACTTCCCCTACCTGGGGAAAGAAATGGACTTACAAGTCCAGGAAGCACAGAGAGTCCCAAACAGGTCCACACCAAGACACTTCATAATTAAAATGCCAAGGGTTAAAGACAAAGAGAGAATCTTAAGAGCAGCAAGAGAAAACCAGTTAGTTACCTACAAGGGAGCGCCAATATGACTGTCAGCTGATTTCTCAACAGAAACTATGCAGGCCAGAAGGGAGTGGCAAGAAATATTCAAAGTGATGAATAGCAAGAACCTACAACCAAGATTACTCTACCCAGCAAAGCTATCATTTAGAATTGAAGGTCAGATAAAGAGCTTCCCAGACAAGAAAAAGCTAAAGGAGTTCATCGCCACCAAACCAGTATTACGTGAAATGTTGAAGGGTATTCTTTAAGAAGAGAAAAAGAAGAAGAAGAGAAAGGAGGAAGAGGAGGAGGAGATATAGGTAAAAAAGATGAACAATGAAAAATAAAATGGCAATAAATACATATCTATCAACAATTGAATCTAAAAATCAAAATAAAAGAAGAAGAAATCTAATGAATAAAATAAACTGAAGAATAAAATAGAGGCATGGAAACATGGAACAGACTGATGAATCTCAGAGGGAAGGAGGGCGGGGGTGGGGGTGGGAAGAGATTAACCAAAGATATTATATGCATATATGTATTACTTATGGACACAGACAATAGGGTGGTGAAGGCCTGGGGTGGGAACCAGGTGGAGGGGGGAAAAGGGGGACATCTATAATACTCTCAATAATAAAGATTTTAAAAAAAAATAAAGTATTTATATGTACAAAAAAAACAAAAAAGAGGAAACCAGCAAATGGATGGCATATCTTGCATGATGCCACTTTTATAAAATCCTGGGAAATAGGCTGGACAAAAGGGGTAAGAGGAATCTTTGGGGGTGACAGAATGTGTGTTTATGGCTTCCTGGGTATATACAATGCCTGACTCTTCAACTTTTGGGCTTTAAATAAGCCAGTTTGTTACATGTAAGTTACACCTCCCTGAAAGAGTAAAAAGGAGGTTTGAGGCTTTGCCAGCCTGAGCAAGGCTCTATTTGGAGATGCCACGTAGAGCCGCTGCTGCTCTTGTGGGCTCATGAGGACAGCCAACTGCAAAACTCAGAAATTCGCCGAGATCATCACTGAGCTGACCAACTTGGGAATGGCCTGCCTCAGAACCTGTAGCTGCATAAAATACATCATTGTCTTTATCGTTTCAAGCCAGAGAGGTGAGGGAGAAAGACCCTTCCTTTCCTAGTTTCTCTTTCCTGGCCTGTGGGCAAGGGACCCTGTGCCCTAAGGCCTCTTAGGGACCCAGCAACCAGTGGGTGAGATTGTGGGCACCTGGACCAGCTAAGGGACTCCAGGGTACTCCCTCAGATACTCCTAGCCAAGAGTATATACTGCCTCATACATTGCCCCAGCCGTGAGGGAGAACTGTTATTTTCAGAGATCGATGTGCCATGACCTTATTTGGATTAGATGCAGTCTATGCAGGAGAGGTGGGGCTACCTGCCTGAGGTCACAGGACAAGCAAAGCTGAGTCAGGATTCCTGCCCCCTTTCTCACTCCCTGCAGGGCCACTTCTGCTTGCTAAGCACATTGTTTTCTGAGCTTCCCAAGGCCACTTTCCTCCCCAGACATCCAAACTTTGGGATCTAGCATGGAGCCCTGGGCCCCCGGAGTGCTCAGAGAGAGGGGGCCCCCGGAGTGCTCAGAGAGAAGAGGGGGCAATTTATTTGCTCACTCTCACCAGAGATGAGCAGAGGTCTGCTCATTCAACTCAACAAGCACATACCATGTGTCCCTCTATGGTGACACTGTGCTGGGCCTAGGGACACACACATGACCAAGACGAACAGTCCCTACATGGGATACTTGCTTGGGGGAACTGAGGGCAATCCTGAGGATCTGACCTTCAAACCGAGGTCCGAGGGGACAGGCAGGATACAAGCAGAGGGACCAGTGTGGCGGAGGCCACAGGTGTAGGGGACAGCCCATGGGGGTCCTGGGAGCACTGGTTAGGTGAAGTAAGGATAACCTCTAAGCTGGGTCCCAGATAAGAGGACAAAGGGAGGAGGCGGACAACATTGAGGTGACAATCTCCTACCCCCGATGTTGCTCTTAACCCATAATTCCTTCCCCACAGAGAGCGAGAAGGGTCTTCTTTTTTTGGAGGGGAGGAGGGGGATTTTTATGACTTTATTTGAGCCAAACTGATGCCAGGCCTGAAAGCAAGATCTCAAATGCTCCACGGGCCTTCTTAAACAGAAGTCAGACGAGGTCTCTCCCCTGCTAAAACTTCGATATTCCCTAGCCACCCCTCACAGAGAATTAGTTGCAAGTGTGTCTCCATGACCATCTGGCTCTTTACAGCCTCTCCAACCCCTCTACGTCCACACTCCCCTGGCTCACCCCACTCTAGCCATCCTGGCCCCCTTGCTGGTCTCTGAGCAATCCACATCTGCTCCTGCCTCAGGGCCATTGCCCAGAATGCCCTGGCCTGGCTCTTCTCATTTCTCAAGCCTCGGCCCAGATGGCACCTTCTCCAAGAAATCTATCCTGTTTGCTCTGGTTGAAAAATCACATCCCATCCTTCTTTACCCCCAACCTGAGTTTACCTTCTCTGCCCACATCACAGCTGCATTTATTTGTATCCTCATTTATTGCCTGTCGCTTCTACCAAAGCCTAACACTCCCAGAGAACAGCGACCACTTCCAACTCGTTCACGGCTGTGTCCCTCCATCCAGAACAGAGCTTGGCCCATGTAGCTGCTCAGTACATGTCTGTGCAGTGAATGTGGGGGTGAGAAAAAGGCGGCCAGGATAATGCCCAGGTCTCTAATGTGGACAGTCCCATGGATGGCAGTGTCACTCACTGAGATGGAGAGAGAGCAGTCATTTTGGGAAATGCCGAGTTTGCACTTTCTATGGGACCTCCATGGTGTCCCGCAGGCCAGTGGGTCTCCAGATAAGTGCTCTGGAGTACAGTACAAATGTGAGAGTCATTGGCACACTGACATGAATCAAAGCCAGCCCAAGAGGACAGAGAGGCACATCTAGGCTCAAGCCTGAGGGCCGAATCCAAGGGGAGGGCAGGAGAGGAGGGGCCGGCAGCCAGTGAGAGAAACAGGAGGAAAACAGAGAGTACAGTGACCTGGAGGCCAGCGGAAGCCTGCTGAGGAGTGAGTGGCAGTGGTGTCAGAAGCTGCAGAGGAGCAAGAAAGATAAGGGCCGAGAAGTGTTGCGGAGGCTGTCTATTAGCTAAGTATGGCCATGCTGGTTTCCTTCGTGATCAGAGGCTCTGGCTGGCAGGCAGATGTGTGGTTGTGAACTTCCTGATGTGCCATGACTTTATTTTGGATTGAATGCAGTCTATGCAGGAGGCAAACTTTCATAACATGCAGTCTGTGGTAAGTGGAATAATAAATGACAGGATGGCTGCTAAGGATGGGAGGGAAGCCCATGGCTGCCTCAAGAGCTTCCGCAAGGCAGGACTGAGCCTGCCCTTATGGCTAACTGGCTCTGACCATCTGGATCCGTGTGTTTCCCCTGCCAGACCGCAGGCCCATGTTGGCTAGTATGGACTGTGGGCCCAGAGTGGTGAAGGCACTTGCCCAAGATCACATCACTGAGCAGCAGTTTTGACCTCAGCCCTAACCCCACAGTCACGGTGAGATGGTCAGCACAGGGCCTGGTGCATGTTAGGTACTGCTGACATGTTTGCTGAAGGAACAAGTGAGCTGTGACAGGCAGCCTGGGGGACCTCTGGGGACATGGGGCCAAGGTGGAAGCAAGAACATATGCTACCAGGACTTAGAAACCCACCAACACCCATCCAGCCTTGGTGTGCCCGTGTCTTCCCTTGCCTCTAAGAAGGCTGGGGAAGGAAGTCCCACACTGGGAATCACTGGCTGTTGACTCTGGGTAGCATCCAAGGCAGGCAACCCACTCAAGGAGCTCTGGGGAAGTGCTGGGGTGAGGAGCGGGGCAGGAAGCAGCAGCCACTTCAACTTCACTTCCCCCTGCTTCTGAGCTAACTCCTGCCTGCCCCACCTAGGCTGGACACCCACAGTTCTCTCACTGATGGATGTGGGGCTTAAAGTTTAATGTTGCTGGACCTGTTCTTGTTGCTCCCAGATGCAAGAGGCCAGATACTTGCTTTCTCTATCCAGCAGGATGGACTAGGGGGAAGGGGACAGACCACTTCTGAAAGGATTCGAGATCCCTCCTTTAAGCAGCTTTTTCAGACCCCCCCCCCCCGGAAAGGCACCTGGGTCCTAGTTATGTCCAGCTCCTCCAGGTTTCAGCCGGATTCGTCATCCCCTCCAGGAAGCCCTCCCTCACCCCAGCCCCGGCTGAGCCTCCCTATCACCTCCTCACTGCGGCACTACTGCAATTTCCATTTACTTGTGCTTTTTGAGATCAGTGTCCCCCTCCCCCAGACTGTGAGCTCCAGAAGGGCAGCACCTGATTCTGAGGTTGCTCATTCAAAGCAGCCCAAGGATTAGCACCCTGCCCGGCACCTAGGAGGCGCTCCTCCAATCGTCCGCTGAATGAACAGACGGCTCTGGGTTCAACTCCTACACCTGCCACTTCTCTGTGACCAGTGTGACCGAGGTGGGTTTGTGGAACATCTCCGTGCCTCCGTTTCTTCCTTCTGTGGAAGGGCTTCCCCACCACCCACTTCACCTCACCCTTGTAACTTCATGTCACAACGAACGTTAAAAAATTCCTACTGAGACTAGCACAGAAAAACAGCCGGATAAACAGAAGCTGCCGCACGCCGAGAGGGCGGGACTGGCCCGAGGGCACCCCGGTCGCGACACGCCTCCCCACCTCCGGG
>NW_005353498.1:144664-153158 GCF_000412655.1 Myotis brandtii | reverse complement strand
CACCCTCCCCGCGGCCCGCACAGAGGCCTGGGCCCCCGCCCACAGGGGAAGCAGCGTCGGGCAGATGGGTTACTTAGCAACAGGGTGAGACCTATTGGTTTCTTTGCTTAGGGCCAGGGTGGGTCCCACTGGCCGATAACCCTTAACAGGGTAAGTCCCCAGGGGCGAGGAACTCGCCGGTTGCTTGGCAACAGGGAGGGTGGGGAGCCCTCAGTACCTTGCCCTTCAAGTCCAACACGTAGACGGCACTGGCGGACATGGCGGTTGCGGGAAGCCTCGGCTGTGGCCGAGGGCGGCGGCGAGGGCAAGAACTGCCGGCTTTGAGTAGAGCCAGGCACACCCTGCGGCGGTTCGACTCACTTCCGGTCCAGGGAGCCGCGCGCGGACCGTTATGTCCGGTAGGGGGCGGAGCTGACAGGAACGCACAGGCGCAGAGCGCAGAATGTGCAGGCGCAGTACGCCCGAGGAGACCTTTTTTCACGCTCCCACCTAAAGCGTCCCGGAAGTAACACCTAGAAGGGCGGGGCCGGGCGGAGCCTACTTTGCAGGCACACGTCTAGCTGCTGTGGAAGACTTGGCCACGGGAATCTCCATCCTGTGGGCTGTTAGGTGAGAGATCCCCCTGATAGATCCACCTGGGGCCCAGCCCTATGGAACCCCTATTCTGGTGGGGGAGTCTAGGAAACAAATAAATATGCAGTCATCAATTGTAATACGCTTTAATGGGGAGGTGGTGGTTACTTGGAAAGAGGGCAAACAAACCCTGAATAGCAATCAAGCCTAACCAACAGTCACTACCTGACACCTGTTAGTGTCAGCATTAGTCAGTGAACAAGCATGTCTGTTTATTGCCTGGAATGATCTGAAAACCACGCCCCATTGCACCTGGGCGAACAGCACGTTTTTATTTCCATAGTTAGTGGCCACTGATGGGTAATGCAAATTGTGACCCCTGATTAGTCAACTGAATTGTATCTCATTTGCTTTTATGAACATTTGGGCTGTGGAAAAATGCCTGCATTCTGTGCCAACGGACCATCATAATGCCTTGGGGATCCCAATCCTGCAGTATCAGAACCATTTACTTGCACTGCCTGCCTCTCGTTTTTTTTAATCCTCACCTGAGGATATGTTTTTACTGATTTTTTAGAGAGGAAGGGAGAGAGACACATTGATGTGAGAAACATTGATCGGTTGCCCCCCGTAGGTGCCCTGACCTAGGGATCCAACCTGCAACCTTGGTATGTGCCCTAGCTGGGACTCAAGCCCACCTTTTGGTCACGGGTCAACAATCCAACCAACTGAACACCCAATCAGGGTGCCTGCCTCTCACTTTTGATCGCTCCTCCCATCTCCATCTGGGTCTTGAAAGATGGCTTTTGCAATATATCCTCTGCTAAGGATAGAGATGTAAATGCAGGAAAATCCAGAGAACATTGGAATATTAGAGCACTGCTAAGTAAATCCTGGTCAGGAAGCATTATTGCACAAAGCAGCCCATCCTATATAATAAAAGGCTAATATGTAAATCAACCAAACTGCTGAATGACCGGTCGCTATAACAGGCACTGACCACCAGGGGGCAGACGCTCAACCCAGGAGTTGCCCCCTGGTGGTCAGTGGGCCAGAAGCTGGGCTTGTGGCTGGTGAGCGCAGCAGTGGTTGGGGGAGCCTCTCCCACCTCTGCAGCAGCGCTAAGGATGCCCACGGGAAGCAGGCCTAAGCCATTAGTTGGACATCCCCCAAGGGCTCCCAGGCTGGAGGGCACAGGCTGGGCTGAGGGACCCCCATGCCCCCCCTCCCGAGTGCACAAATTTTGTTCACCGGGCCTCTAGTTTTCTTATAAGAAACATTCTTCACATAAATTACTTGTAACTTTTTCTCCTTATGTGGAGGAATTTGACTCATCTTAATTTCATCTTTGGCATTTATATTTGAATATATAATCCAGATTTCACCTCTGCAACATCTCTGGAAAAAAAAAAATATTGTGGACCCTAGCAGGTTTGGCTCAGTGGATAGAGCGTTGGCCTGCAGACTGAAAGGTCCTAGGTTCGATTCTGGTCAAGGGCACATGCCCGGGTTGTGGGCTCAACCCCAGTAGGGAACGTGCAGGAGGCAGCTATCTTTCTCTCTCCCCCTCTCCCTTCCTCTGAAATCACTAAAAATATATTTAAAAAAAAATATTGTGGTAAATCAGGGTTTCTCAAAATTTGCTGTATGTTAGGGTCACTTGGGGAGCTCTGGAAAATCTGACAGCGCTCCATCCCAGGAAGTATCAGTGGTTTTTAATGTTTAACCTTCAGCAGAATTTGAGAGCCACTGTTAAAAACTGTAAGTGATGGCCACCAATAAACCATGTCTCCTGGTGTTCAGGCCTTTGAGTAGTTCCCTCCCAAATTGGGTGACATGACTTTTGTTGTCCAATGAAATAGCCTACATGGAGAGAAATCTCGAGGACAAGATGCCACCTTGGACTTTCTGGCTCCAGGCCAAGTCAACACAGTTATACAATGGAACTAAACTATACCACATGGAGCAGAAGAACCACCCAGCTGAGCTCAACCTATCAACAAATCGGGAGAAATCCTTAAAATCTTAAGCCACTCATTTTCGGAGCAGGGAGAATTGGAATGTTTATCTTCCACATTCTGACTTTTCACAGCACAACATGCTCAGACTCCAACCACTGGCTCGTGGATAAAAAAATATCTGCAAGTGCCTTTCCAACAGGTAATATGGGAGGCTGCCCAATGGAGCCAGTGGTAATGACCATCACTTCTTTTTGGTGGGTATGAGCCACAGGTGAGAACACATCATCTAATTTTATCCAAATTGAGGGCAAATATTTTGGCAGCACACATCCTGTGTGTGCAATAAATCCAAGACAGAGTTTGTAGTGATAAACAACTTATAATTAAAACACTCAGGCTTATATTTAATAACTGGTTTTGCTTTATTCTGCAGTTCACATATGACAGCCCCAAACCCAACACTTAGATTTTTTTCTTCTGAATTTGTTGTTTTTTTCAGATGTATGTCAATAGAGACCATATTCTTCCAGTAGCATATGCAGTCCGATCCTGATGTGGGGGGTGGGGGGGGAACATCAGGCCCTCAAAGACACTGGCTCTGCAGCACTGGAACCTGGGACAGCACCCATGTCTGTCTGTGTGGGTCACTGCCCTGGTCCCATTACCCTGAGGCATCCTTAGGCTGGGAATGCCAAACAGGTTCCATGAATGTGCCAACTCTGAACCAACACTGTGCCTGGAGCTCAGCGGTGAAGGTAGTGAGGCAGGAGGCAGTGTCTGGGTTCCATTACAAAGAACGTGGTACTTGACTGGCAATGTCTACCATGGCAACACCCACCTGACATGTCTGGAATAGGGATATTGGGGGAACAGGCTGCATGCCAGCCACTAGCTCAGCTCAGAAAGAGGCAAGGCGTTCATTCCATCCTTGCCTTGGGTAGTTATTCTCCCTGGCCAGCTGGGCTGAGGCAGTCTGAAGGCCACAGGCGAATGGCCTCCCCAGGCCCTGGATGGAACTGCATAAGCCCCAGCTAGAGGGAACATGGAAGGGCAGCACATGCAGGGCCCCATGAGGGTCTGCACTTGCAGCTTCTTCTCCTCTGGGGGCAGTTTCCTCCAGGCAGAGACAGCTGGTGGACTGTCAACATGAATTAGATGCAACTTGGGTGTAAAAACACTTCCACTTAACCTCTGAATAAACTCTCAATAATTTCCAGTCCGAACTAAAAAGCTTCATCTTCAATGTGCTATTGAGAAACTAGAGTAAAAGGATAGTCTTACTTTAATCAAGTTCCAGAATGAGGGCACACTGCTTTGAAAAGCACTGTCTCAGCAGAAGACGCAGGGTGTGTGTAGAGTGTTTCTAGAAAATACCACAGGCACCACACATAACCCCAACCTGGCCTGCTGTTCCCCTCGGTGCACCCATACTCTGGGTGGGAAGGCTACTTCGTCCAGCTGACTTTGGGAATGTCATAGTGCTCTGTGAGCGTATCCAGGTGTCTGTTGAAGTCCTGGGGAAGTGGAGGAAAAAGCCCATGTCATCACAGCACCCAGCAGGGTTACTAGGGACACATGCCACCATCCACCCCCACTTTATCCTGTCTCCCCTCAGTGAGCCCCCTGCTCTTAAAGCCAGCCTGCCAGGCTTTATAGCCACTGGAACCCTGGCCTCTCCCTTCAATGACCCCAGGGAGGTTGGGTAAACCCGCCCCCCACTGACACTCCAGTGACTCCTCTGCCTGGCTCCAAGCCTCTGGGCCCCATTGGGACCTACAGGACTCAGCCTCCCCCAGTGGACACATGACTTACCTCCACTCTTTGCTTGTGGGTTTTGGAGGCTTTCTTCAGGATCCTTTCCATTTGCTGAAGAGAGGAGAGAATGCAGGTGAGACATAGCACAGGCTAGCACAGGATGGAAGATTGGAGCCCCAGCTGGCCTGGCTCTCACACCTACAACAGCTGGAGGTCTCAGGTCCCTCAAATCCACTCAGGCTGGTCTGACAGGGACACCTGGCTACAACACATCCCACTAGAAACTTAGGTCATGAGTGGCAGGAAATGTACTAGCACGACTACTACTGGGAGCTGTACAAGTGCTTCCTTGGGCAATTGGCAGAATTCCCATTTTTTCAGAAAAAGAAAGTCCCAGATGGGGTTTGAGGAAGGATGAGAAATGAGCAAAGGGCCTGAGTGACAGTATCCATCTAATGTTCACAGTGCCAGCAGGGCTACAAGATACACATTACCTTCATGAGTGATTCTAGCTTATGTATCCAGCACAACCATGGCCTGGCTCAGCATTCATTCCCAACACCCAATGGTACCTGGTAAGAGTGTGGGATGCAGAGCCAGAGAGCTGGGGCTGCACCTGACACTACACTTACTAGCGAGGTGACCGTGGCCAACTCACATTGGTGGCCCACCCCTCCTCATGCATCCAGAAACTGCTGCCTGGTATTCCTGGTCTTGTGCAGTTGTCTGACTACACTGACTCTGGACTGGCCCCCTGACTCAGGTTATTTAACAGAACGTAGTGTCAGGACCAGCCAGAAGCCATAAGAAGACCCAACATCGTTTGCTTTGTGCCCTTGGGAGCCAGCAATCCCACAGGAAGTCTGATGACCTCACTGGAAAGAAAGGACCTGGCAGGTGAAATGACATGTGGGGAGAGAGGCCACGGAAGGAGCACTGAGGCACTGGACATGTGACGGCAAAGCCCCAGCTGCCGTCTGACTGCACCAAACTCTAAGCAAGGTCAGCAGAACCACCTAGATGAGCCCAGTCGATCCACAGACCCAGGAGATAATACTGTCAGCTGCCACCTGGCTGTTGCTCCCTGTCCCTCCTGTTTTCATTTGCTGCGTCATCTCCCTCTGCCTTGTCAGCTCCCAAGTGAATGACTCTCCCTTTGAATTGTCTGCCCTGTCCATCCCTGCCTCTCTTCCTACTGCTGTGAGCCCACGTGAGACCCATGTGTCCTCACAAGAAGCCGAACTGACTTGAGCAGCTGTCACCAATGCCAGGCCCTTTGCGGGGCTCTGCCTTCTCTCTCCCAACTCCAGGCACCAAGTTCACAGGGTGCCTTGGGAGCTGTCACCATCTCCATTTCACACAGAGAAAATAAGGACCAGAGTGTACAGCGGGTGATGGGCCTGAAGATATCAAGCCCTGACCCCTTCCAATAGGCAGGGGCCCACCCCAAGGGCCCTGCACCCAGGAGCCAGGAGCAGTCCAGCCTTCTTGCTCCCTGTTCCCAATCAAACACCTTCCACCAAACACAAGGGAATCTGCATTGCCCAACTATGCCTAGCTTTGCCCACACCTCCTTTCTCTCTCATCCACCTCACCTCTCTCTCTCCTGGGTCAAACAAAACTGACAACAGTACTTCTGGGTTTAAATGCCAACAGGCCCATTTTTCTGTTCCCCTTAACAGTAAATCTCCCAAGAGCCATTTCTATTCCTCATCTCCACCTCTGCCTTTCCCCACCTTCTCTTGGATCCACTCTAATCCGCCTTTCTTTTTAAACTTATTTTTCATTATAGTTGACATACAATATTTAATCGGTCTTTCTTCCCTCTCATTCTAAATGCCAACTAAGGGCTCTCAGTGCTCACCCCACAAGACCTCTTGGCAGCATAAGACACAGCTGATCACTTCCTCCTCGTCGAAACACTTTCTCCGCTCAGCTCTCAAATACACTCTCCTGTTATTCCTCCTTCCCATGCTCCTTTGCAATTTCTTCCCTGCCACCCTCTAATCACCAGAGGCCAGACCTTACACCTCTTCTCAGACACTGTCTCTCTTCAATTTCCAACGTCTATCTGGGGCCCACCTCTTGCCCAAACTGCAGATTCAGATGTCAAACTGTTCACAATAATTCTCCACTTGGATTTCTAACAGTCACCTCAAATTTGACTTTTCTAAAACCAAGGTCTTAATACCTATCTTTAGAAACCTATTTTACCTGCAATCCTTCCTATTTCAGTAACCAGGACCTTCAATTACCTTGCTTCTCCTGCCAAAAATCTTGGTCATCCTTGATTCTCCTTTCCTAGCCCACAGCCAATCCATCAGTTGATCCTGTTCTCCATTCAGAATCTACCCCAAACCCGATACCTTCCACTGTTACTGCCTGACCTTGCAGGTTACATTAGCCTCTCCCTACCCGACCTCTGCTCTAGGAGTAACATCCCAGCCCTGCCTCTGACTATAACCTTAGGCAGGGACTTAAGTGCATTCATTTTTTAAAATTCTCACCACAAACCAATGAGGTAGGGACTTCAACCCCACTTTACAGATGAAGAAACTGAGGTGTGGGGGATTAGCCAGATTGTCCAGAGTTACACCACCAACAAACGGTAGGGACAGAGTAGAACTCGGGTATGTCTTGCCAAAGCCAGTGCATCTCTCTCTTTTTTTTTTTAATGCCTGAATTAGGCCTAGGAGCAAAGAGTAAACTTTTCCCTAATGTCACTGGACCAAATCACCCAGACCACGGTTAGTTTCTCAGCCTGGGCACTACTGACATTTTGGGCCAGATCAGTCTTTCCTGTCTCAAGGACTGTAGGATGTCGGCAGCATCCCTGGCTTCCACCCCACTAGATGCCAGGAGCACCCAGCCTGAATTATGACGAACAAAAATGTCTCCAAATATTGCCAATTGACTTCCTGGAGATGTAAGTCGGGTGTGTGTGTGTGTGTATATGTGTGTGCGCGCACGCGCGCCCCAGCCTGAATTATGACGAACAAAAATGTCTCCAAATGTTGCCAATTGACTTCCTGGGGATGTAAGTCGGGGTGTGTGTGTGTGTGTGTGTGTGTGTGAGTGTGTGCAAAATGGCCCTCAGTTGAGAACCACTGACCTAGACCTATTTTTCCCCTCCCCCCAGCATAAGGGCCAAGCTTATCTATTTAAGGCTGATCCCTCCTATCCCGTTGCACACATTTATTAAGTGTTTAATATTAAAACAGTGGTTCTCAACCTTCCTAATGCCACGACCCTTTAATACAGTTCCTCATGTTGTGGTGACCCCCAACCATAAAATTATTTTCGTTGCTACTTCATAACTGTAATTTTGCTACTGTTATGAATCGTAATGTAAAATATCTGATATGCAGGATGTATTTTCATTGTTACAAATTGAACATAATTAATGCATAGTGATTAATCACAAAAACAATATGTAATTATATATGTGTTTTCCGATGGTCTTAGGTGACCCCTGTGAAAGGGTCGTTCAACCCCCAAAGGGGTCGCGACCCACAGGTTGAGAACCGCTGCATTAAAATAAACAACAGACATTTGAATCTGCCAACAATGTTGTCATGGAAACAGACTGTGGTGACTTACAGCAGGGAGCATGACCATTTAATATCAACAGCTAACACCAATGAGCGCTGACTTTATACCAGACCTAATGACAAATGCAATATACTTGCATTTCAAAGGTCCCATCCTTCTTAAGAAAGGGGGTCTATCCTGACTCCTACAGATTAGGAAAACGAGGCACGGGGAGAAGACGAGTTACTGGCGCAGTGTCACGGGACAAATGAGAGACGGCACTGGGATTCAAACTCTCCTTTCCACGCCACCTGCAGCTCTACCTTCTGCCTGCACTCAGCCCGAGGGGCTTCCCAGGCAGTGGGCTCTTCCCCTCACACAGCATCTTCTCCCCGGAACCAAGCCATCCCTCGCCATCCCTCAAGCGTCCGGGTTTCGAGTCTCCCGGCCCGTCCTAGGCATCGGCTCCGGGAGACGCGTGCCCACGGAGCGGGGCATCCCCGGCCTGCCCACCCGCCTCACCCGCTTTTCCTGCATCTTCTCGAAGGCCGCCTGGGCCGGGGTCCGCTTGTCCAGGCCGCGCCGCTTCTCCTCCTCGTTCTTCTTGCTCGTTCCCATGGCTTCCAGGAGTTTCGCCTTGTCTTTGTCCTTCTTTTTCTTCTTCCTGAAAGGTG
>NW_005353498.1:142750-144639 GCF_000412655.1 Myotis brandtii | reverse complement strand
TGGTGGAGGGAAAATGGGGTAAGATCGGATCAGAGAGCAAGAGGCCGGGGTGTCGGAAAGTGGCTTAAGGGCAGAAGATGGGGTTCCCGCCAGCTCTTGGGACTCACCGCTTGGTCACGCCGAGCTCTGCGACGCCTTTCAGCTTCAAGGGCCCCTTTTGGACCTGCTCGTAGGCCGCCATGGCGCCCGCCCGCAGTTCGGTAGTAAACTGCCACACTTCCTGTTTAGGAACACTATATCCGGCCGAAATCCCGCCTTACTTCGTCCTAATTGGCCGAGCTAGGCGTTGCTCATGCGCCTTTGGTACACTTCTGGGTCTGTGGGCGGGGCGGAGAGTCAGGCTCTACCGCCTCCTCGGACACACTTCCGGCTTCGGCACAAACTTCCGGCTTTGGCACACACTTCTGGTTTCTCTGCTCTTGCCCCCCCTTCCCTCCCAGTGAAGCCAATTTGACACATTCCGTTTCTTAAAACCCCTCGTCTTTTTGAGTGTTTTGCGTACATTTGGATGTCGTTTTCTCTTGTTGCCATATTTTGAGGGTTCAATGGGTAATGTGAATCTTGGTTTGTACTACTGTTGCCCAAATTGTTGAGGGTGGGGATGGGGGGACGGGGAGGATGAGGGAGACTGGGGGGAGGGGGAGCATTGCCTAATGCACTAGTAGACGACTTGGGACCGTCTCGGTGCTTGCATTTCCCAGTTCCACCTGCAGGAGGCAGCAAGCGACTGCCCCATTCTCCAGCCGGGGCTCACCCTTGGGCATTCCAGAACTGGACGGGTGCCCAGCGGGCTGCCAGCCTGTGCCAGTTCCCACTTGGGACCGTCCGTGGCAGAACCAGCTCCTCAGAGAGGGACAGGAAAGACTCGACCGGGGAAATGAGTTCTCCCCCAGCCAGCCCTGCAGCTGTGGAGCTGGCCTCTGGCGCCCCCAAGGCTTTTGTACCCGAGAGCAAGTGTCTTCGTGTCTCTGACCTTATTTCCGCATAAAATGGGGATGATTATGACAACAGCTAACACTTCATATGAATCGTCTCATTCGTACCCGAGAGCAAGTGTCTTCGTGTCTCTGACCTTACCTTTCCGCATAAAATGGGGATGATTATGACAACAGCTAACACTTCATATGAATCATCTCACTTACTTCCACAGTCACCTTAGTACATAAACCAGACTATTTCGCAGGTAGGGAAACGGAGGCACAACTGTAATCCAACCTATGCTGCGTGTTCCATCCTTGCTTTTGTCACCACGCCATGAAACCACCCATTGGAAGTGGGTGTAAATACCTTTCAGACAGTATTTCTCAACCTTTTTTCTCATTATCATCCCCTTAGAAAAAACCAACTTTAATTTAATGAGAGAAGTTAAATACTGATTAGTAAGATTTTGTCAGGGAAGGTGAAGCTCTGGAGGGCCACAAACCATTGAAGTATCTTTGGGGGCGGGGGAAAGTCTTGTTCCTACCCCAAACCACCCCAATTTGTGGTTAATATTGCCCCCATTGATAACTTATAGTCTTTTTTTTTTTAATCCTCACCCAAGGAGTAGGATATTTTTTTCATTGATTTTTAGAAAGAGTGGAAGGGAGGGGGGAGGGAGAAAGAAAGAAAGGAGAGAGAGAGAGGGAGAGAGAGAGACATTGACCTGAAAGAGACACATCACTTGGTTGCCTCCCGACCGGGGCCAGGGATTGAACTTATAATCAAGGCATGTGCCCTTGGCTGGGAATCAAGCCCACTATACTCTAACCACTGAGAACCCGGCCAGGGCAATAACTTATATTTTAAGTGGAGAGGACATATTGGTGTTTCCCATTTGGGGCTGTTACAGGTTTTTGTGTGAACATACATTTTCCTTTATCTGGGCCTGCCCAAGAGTGCAAGTGCTG
>NW_005353498.1:138127-142699 GCF_000412655.1 Myotis brandtii | reverse complement strand
GGATGTGCCCGCAACCAAGGTACATGCCCTTGACCAGAATCGAACCTGGGACCCTTCAGTCCTCAGGCCGACGGTCCATCCACTGAGCCAAACCGGTTAGGGCTAGTTGCATGTTTTTATTTTATTTTATTTTTTTGTGGCAAGAACACTTAACATGAGATCTATCCTCCTAAGAAATTTTTTAATATGTTTTTTAATTGAGTTTTAGAGAGAGAGGAAGGGAGAGGGAGAAGGGAGAGAGAGATAGAAATATCAATGAGAGAGGAACATCAATCAGCTGCCTCCTGCATGCCCCCTACTGGGGAACAAGCCTGAAATCCGGGCATGTGCCCTGACTGGAACCCAACCAGCGGCCTCTTGGTACATGGGACAATGCTCAACCACTGAGCCACACCGGCCGGCTTAAGAAATTTTTAAGTGTACAGTACATTAATGTTGACTATTGGTGCAATATTGTGCAGCAGATCTTGGAGCTTGTTCATCTCGTTTGGCTGTTTTGGTTGCAATAATGACCACTAGTATCTTCAGAATTCTATGTGGTAGGTATTAAAGTAATTTCCGCCTTATAAAATAAGGCTCAGAGAGGTCAGGTGACTGGCCTGAGGCCGCACAGCTAGTGGTTGGAGAACTGGTATTTGAGTTGGGGTATGCTTGCCGCCTCCCCACCACGCTGCCTGTCTCTGGAAGGTATCCCCTGCTCGCAGGCTCACCCGGTGGTGGCAGATGTGGTCTGAGGTTCTGTGACCTCCCACAGCCCTTCTCCTTGCCCTGGTGGCCATGGACATACTCAGGCTGTTGTCCAAAGAGCTTGGCTGTAACTTGAGTCTCCCCCAGGCTGGGGGTGATGGGGCGGGTGGGCGGGTGACAGCCAGGGCAGGGCGATTTTTCTCAGACACTGGTGTGTGGCAGCCTGGCAACTGGGTGGCATTGAGGAGCCTGGGGGTTTCTGGAGCCTGTTCTTGGCAGTGGCCTTCACCATGGGCAACAAGCAAACAGTCTTCACCCATGAGCAGTTGGAAGAATATCAGGTAGGAGTGATGAGCGGGGCCCTCAGTGGGTTCGTCAGCCTTGGATTCCTGGCCTGAGGGATGGGGACAGCATCCCTTGGTTCTGGGTGTGCAGTCACAGGGGTTCCTGTGTGTGGCATCGGCAGAAATGAGAATGGGGGGGGCATGGAGGAGGAAGGAGGCCCCCCGGGTAGGGTCTGGGCCAAGCCACCATCTCTCTCCGCAGGACTGCACCTTCTTCACAAGGAAGGAAATCATGAGGTCAGTCTGGGGATGAAGGGAGGAAGACCTGGACACAACTTTGTATACGTTGTCGTTGCCGAGGATGTTTGCAATTTGACGAGACTCAATGCTTCACCGCAGAGTGATAATGAACGTTCAGTAGATGGAGGCAGAGATAGGGAGGCTGAGCAGTCACATCTCGTCATATTGTCAGGCCTCTAGGCTGACAAGCTTAGGCTTTCCCCCAAGGGTGGCAGGGAGCCATGGGGAGGGTGTGGGCAGGGGAGAGACAGATCAGCATGTTAGGAGGCCCCCCTGAGGCCAATGGGAAGAGGCTGGATAGGGAGGCTGAGCAGTCACATCTCGTCATATTGTCACGCCTCTAGGCTGACAAGCTTAGGCTTTCCCCCAAAGGTGGCAGGGAGCCATGGGGAGGGTGTGGGCAGAGGAGAGACAGATCAGCATGTTAGAAGGCCCCCCCTGAGGCCAATGGGAAGAGGCTGAGACTGGAGGCTGGGAGCCCAGAGGCAGAGTCCACAGCCAGCTCTGGGCTTTGGGGTTGGCCTCAAGGTGAGGCTGCGGGAGGCACCCTAAGGCCGCTGCAAGTCCCCAGAAGCGTGAGCGAGACAGGCATAGATGGGTATCCCACGTCACCGCCTGGCCCCTGGTGCCATCGTCCAGAGGCCCCGACCCAGGACTTGGAGCTGTGAAACCCAAGCTTCCCAGGGTTTGGCTGCAGAGTGATCGAGGCCAAGGGTCCAATTATGTGGGCACAGGGCATCCATTATTGATGGGCACACCTTTCATGAGTGAGCCCCATTGTCTGGGCGAGGACAGTTCACAGGGTCACCCTGGCCATCGTTATCGAATTACTGATGGGAAACTGAGGCTGGAACGGAGGCGGCTGGCCCTGGCTTGGCAGATGGGCCAAGTCCCAAGGAGTTTGAGGGCTGACCTGTCGTCTGTCCCAAGCTTCTCAATTGTCAGACAGACTAACTGAAGCTCAGAGGATTAGAGCAGCGGTTCTCAACCTGTGGGTCGCGACCCCTTTGGCAGTCGAACGACCCTTTCACAGGGGTCGCCTAAGACCATCCTGCATATCAGATATTTACATTACGCTTCATAACAGTAGCAAAATTACAGTTATGAAGTAGCAACGAACATAATCTTATGGTTGGGTCACAACATGAGGAACTGTATTTAAAGGGCCAGAAGGTTGAGAACCACTGGATTAGAGGGACTTGCTCAAGTCCATACAGAAACCCAAACTCAGGTTGTTCCCTGAGGGGACCCAAATAAGGAACTGGGTGGTCATGACTGAATTCCAGACACTCCCTCCTTGAGTTCCTAGTCCTCATTTGACTCAGGGACTCCTGTCCCCTTCTGAGACAGTCCCTAGAAGCGTGGGGACCTCTAGCTCATCAAGGAGGGTCTCTACAAGGCTGCTGCTCAGCATGCTCCTCCAGTGAAGGTATGGCATCACCAGGTGAGGTCATCAGCGTGGAGAGCTGCCCCCTCCCCCGCCACTAGGCAGTGTGTATGTCATTTGGTGTTTTCCAAAGTGCGTTTCAGTCACCCTCTCAAAAACCTGAATTTTAGCCTTTGTCTTTGCTCGGCCCCCTTGAGGTAACCCTGCTTCTCGTTATGGAGGGAGAAAAGCAAAGTGTAGGATGGGGATCTTTAGAGGCATGACCTTGCCAATAATGTGATGGTGTCCAGAGATTCATCGGTTGGCTCAGAGTCTCCAAATGCTTGTTGTGCAATGACCTTAAGCACTTTCCCTTCTGCCCACCCAGTCTACACGGTGAGCTCCTATTCCTGCTTCAAAGCCCAGCACCAGTGCCTCCTCCTTCAGGAAGTCCTTCCTCCTCCCTGGCTTGCCTTCCCCATTCAGGTCTCCCTGAGCTCTAGGGCCCTCTTTCTTTTGTGTGTGTGTGGAAGGAGAGGGTTAAATAATTCTTTATTGTTGAAAGTATTACTTATGTCTCCTATTTCCCCCCCATTGACCACCTCCAGCCCACCCCCGCCCCCTCCCCCAGGCCCTCACTGTCCCATTGTCTGTGGCCATGGGCCTTGTATAGATGCATACAAGGTTCCTGGTTGAATAATTCCCACCCGCCCACCTTCCCCCCACCCCACAGAGCCCTCTTTCTACCTTGGCTGTGACCCCGGGGAGATAGAGGGGCCTGTATGCCTGAAGGCCGGGTCCAGGGCTGATGGCTCCTAGGAACCCAACACCTTGCAGCGTGGAGTGAGCAGCTGCAAGTGAGAGAGGAGGGTCAAGTCCTCTTCCTCCCATTGTCTCCCAACCCTTCCCGATGTTTCCATCCCTACACCAGGCTCTTCTATCGCTACCAGGACCTGGCCCCCCAGCTTGTCCCCCTCGACTACACCAGCTGCCCTGACGTGAAGGTGCCGTACGAGCTCATCGGCACCATGCCTGAGCTGAAGGTACGCTTAGGCAACGGGGCGGGCAGGGGAAAATGGTAGCGATGTCCTTTGCTGCATTCCTACGAGGTGAGTGCTGCAATTATTCCCATTTTATGGATGAGAAAACCGAAGTTCAGACAGTTTAAGACACTTGTTCATGGCCACACAGCCAGGACGTGACATAGGTAGGATTCAAACCCTGGGTTGTTGGGAGGATGAGATAGGATAATGCAGCTAAAGGGCTTAGTACAAGGCCTGTTGGGTGGCAAGGACTCAGGGAACATTAGGTCTGTTCATGGTAGGAACCGCTACATGCAAGTTCGTCTCAGCTGGATATTCAACACATGGTTTGTGTCTCTAAAAGGGACTTGTGGAGTGAGTGACTGTGCATAGAGATTCTTGTGTCATCAGGGACAAAAACCTCATTCAAGAGGAACAGAATGGATTTGATCACATGAGCAAAAAATCCATCCGTACAGCTGGAACCAGGGTCTCTGAGGATGGGCTCAGGAATCTTCTTCCACCTCTCAGCTCCCCCAGGGAGAGGCTTCAGTCTCAATCAGCCCTTCCTCTTGAGGTAGTGAAGGGAATGCCTAGTGCCCAGATTTCCTCCTGTCGGCTCTGCAACCAGCAGAAAGCAGGCCCTTTCATCCCAATTTTTCAAAAAACATCCCAGGGCAGCTTCTGGTTGGCCAGTTTAAGTCACATGCCTATCCCAGAGTCAATCACAGCTACCAGGTGAATGGAAATCTCTGATGGTCCTTACCAGGGTCATGTGGCTGCCTCTGTAGCTGGAAGTAGGGACAGCACCACCCAGACCCCAGGGGCAGAGAGTGGAAGTGCCTGAAGTCCTTTCCAGGGACCATGAGAGGGAGGGAGTCTTGCGGGGGGGGGGGGGCCCAGGCAAAGTCTC